>NC_030680.2:37503362-37803362 GCF_000004195.4 Xenopus tropicalis | reverse complement strand
TCCTATGTCTCACACTTTCCTACTAGATTAATGCTAGAACTAGACCAGTGTGAATGAGTGGCCAGTGACTGCTTTCATTCATAGCTCAGTCAGTGCCAGACACTGGCCCAGTTTTCTTAAGCACTAAAGCAGAAAAGCTATTTATGTTCACAGAATAAGTTGAAAAGAAACTGAAGGACTATAAAGGTAATAGATTATTTCTGTATAAATACTGCAGAAGTCCTACTGGTAATAATGGTGCCTATCAGTGACACCCAAGCCCTGCCTGCATTTGGGCACAATTGCACTAGAATTACTGGATGCAATGCTACAATGTAAGAAAAATACATGGTGAGTTGTGCCAATTTTATGTAATAAAAGTAAGTGTTAGTAAATGAAACCCCACATATTTATGCCGTCACATGATGGCAGTGGCAGTCAGAATCTTTAATTTGATAGAAAGAAACACTATAGGCTGGCATTTTGTACAGGTATGGGACCTGTTATCCAGAATACTCAGGACCTGGGGTTTTCCGGATAAGGGATCTTTCCGTAATTTGGATCTTAAGTCTTCTAAAAATCATTTAAATATTGAATAAACCCCATAGGATGGTTTTGGCTCCAATAAGGGTTAATTATATCCTAGTTAGGATCAAGTACAAGGTACTGATTTATTATTACAGAGAAAAAGAAAATTATTTTCAAAAATTAGAATTATTTGCTTATAATGGAGTCTATGGGAGATGGCCATTACTGTACTAGTTACTTTCTGTCTGGGAATCTGAGTTCTTTTTCTGGAGATAATTAATCCAAACCCCAAACATTTGGGGCCAGATTTATTAAAATGTGAATACATAAAAACTCACTTATGTTCTATTCATTCCTATGGGATTTTTAAACAGGTATTTATCAAATTGTTAGTTCTAACTTTCACTCATCGATAAATATGCTTCTAAAAATCCCATAGGAATGAACAGAACATAGGCGAGTTTTTATGTATTAAATTCTAAACTCACATTTTGATAAATCTGCCCCTAAGGGGCTGATTTACTAACCCACGAATCCGACCCGAATTGGAAAAGTTCCGACTTGAAAACGAACATTTTGCGACTTTTTCGTATGTTTTGCGATTTTTTCGGATTCTGTACGAATTTTTCGTTACCAATACGATTTTTGCGTAAAAACGCGAGTTTTTCGTATCCATTACGAAAGTTGCGTAAAAAGTTGCGCATTTTTCGTAGCGTTAAAACTTACGCGAAAAGTTGCGCATTTTTCGCGTAAGTTTTAACGCTACGCAAAATGCGCAACTTTTTACGCAACTTTCGTAATGGATAGGAAAACTCGCGTTTTTACGCAAAAATCGTATTGGATCCGAAAAATTCGTAAAGAATCCGAAAAAATCGCAAAACATACGAAAAAATCGCAAAGTACCGATCATTACGAAAAAAACGCAATCGGACTCCATTCGACCCGTTCGTGGGTAAGTAAATCAGCCCCTTAGTGTAACGTTTATTCGAAGTGGCCCTATGAACACCTTTGCAATTTACTTTTTTTTTGTATTTCAAGTGAAGGCCTAGAGTGTTGCCAACCCCGTCTATGAACTATCTATGCACCTCCTGGATTAAGGAAGTGAACAACGTTTGGGTTTGTGACTTTCAGTTGAGCTACAATGAAAGCCTACTATTAGCATTGTAAAAATGCAAATATCTCAGAAACCACTAAGAATGTAAAATAAATGTAAATTGCAAATCTCTTTAGAGAAACACCCTTAGTAATTTTTGGGCCTAGATCCCCTTTAAGATTTTTTATTTTTTTTGCTGGCTTGCTGTCTTCTTTCATTTGACCCTTAATGTAGTTTAACTGCTGCCTCATCTCTTTTTACTAACAAAATGGGCCTTTATGTTCTCCAGAGAGCTGTCAGAAGTGCTATTTTTAGTTGGCAGGAAGGGCTGCCTCAGGGTATCATAAGTTCTTGCAAAATACAACTTAATATTTCTATTTGTAAAATAGCATTTGGTTGTTTATATTTATATGCTTTGAGTGTTTTGTGTCCCCCGTATTGCTTGGCTTTCATCCGCAGCACAATTGCAAAGCATTCATCACACCGTACAGCTAAGAACTAAAACTTTATAGAAAGTCATCAAGAACGATATTGAGAGTAGTTATGGGAAAGTCTTAATTCGGAAGGGAAAAATGTATTTCATGTTTATTGTACTCTTACATATGTGATAATGTAGTAATGTGCCAGTCCATTATCCAGAACCTGTTATAGGCTTAATTTTAATCAAATAATTCAAAATTTAAAAACAGATTCCAAAATGTTAGGCACCCCCCAGTGAACACTTACCTGATATCCTGGGCCGGCGCTCCTGTTAGCAGAAAGCCGCACCGGGGCTGGGGTACCTGTGGCAAAGCGATCCTCTTCCTTCATCAGCCTTCGCACCGCTTGCAGATGTGCAGTAGAGTGAATAGCTTCAACAAGAAACCCCCAGCCAGTGCAGTTTTCCGCTAACAGGAGCACCAGCCTGGGGTATCAGGTAAGTGATTACAATCACTGGGGCGGGGGGGAGGGTGTCTAACATTTGGCACCCCCAGCAATTATAACTTTTTCCTTTTCTTTTAAATAATTTTTTAGTAGACTTAAAGCATGAAGAACCAAATTATGGAAAGATCTCTTATATGGTTAACCCCAGGTCCTGAGTATTCTGGATAACAGGTTCCATGTCTGTACAATGGCAATGCTGACTGGATCAGTGCTAAATTCACCCTTTAAAAAGGCAGCACCACAAGTGCAAACTGATTTTTTAATATTTCATTTTGAAATTTGACATGGTGCTAGCCATTAGTGATATACGGGCCGGCCCAACACCCACAGGGTCAGGCAGGTTCGGGCCGACCACGCCAAATCAACTGCGGGTTGCAGGCGGGTTCGGATTGAACGCTTCCACTCACCCTCTCCGCCCGCAACCTTACACTGCCGGCTTCCTCTTCCAGCTCTCTAATTTATAGGCACGCCCTGCCCCCTTTTGTGATGTCATTGCGGGGCAGGTCTATAAATAGAGGGAGGAAGCCGGGTCGGGTAGAGTTCAGGTTGAGAGCGGGCGGGTTACTTGCCATATTCTTCATTTCCCAGGGTACCACAGCCATGTGCTCTGATAAACTTCAGTCATACTTTACTGCTGAGCTGCAAGTTGGAGCGATATCACCCCCTCCCTTTCCCCCCCAGCAGCCAATCAGCAGGACAATGGAAAGGTAGCAAGATAGCAGCTCCCACTTAATAGCACTCAATAGTAAGAAATCCAAGTCTGGCTTGGGACTCCTCCAGTTACATGGGAGTAGGAGAAACTGTAGGTAACCTGAAAGCAGTTCTAATGTGTAGCGCTGCCTGCATCTGAAAGCTCAGACTCAGACACAATGCACTGAGATGGCACCTACACACCAATATTACAGCTAAAAAAATCTATTTGTTGGTTCAAGAATAAAATTTTAAATGGTAGAGTGAATTATTTGTTATGTAAACAGTGTAATTTAGAAATAGGCTGCATTTTCTGGACTCATTCTTTTCTGGCATTAATATAGGGTGCTGCTAACCTTCATCTGTCAAGATTTTGCATGTGCTATAAACTTTTTTGCAATGTTAGACCTGGCAACCTCCAAGATTAATTCTGAAGGGAAATGAAAAAACAAACAAGTGGCACCAGAGTTGAGTATGTGGGTACCATTTGGGGCAGCCTTTAATTTAAGGGTGTTAAACTTGACAAGTATAAAAAAGCTTCTCAAGCTTACAGATGTCTTAACAGCTGTCTAACTGGCTGCTCAGTGGCTCAATACATCCTTCAACATGATTGTTTTGGACCTTAGTCCCCATAAGAGCCCCTTATTCATATGTCATGAGATCCTCACACTACTGGCATCACTGTCTTTCTCATGACTGAAATTATGGGTGTACTTCTAGCTTCTTTATGTGATGCAGACTGTGATGCTTTATGTGATTCAGTCTCAGACTGAAACTGCATTCATTGCTGAGGGCATTTGGACACCACAGACCCATTAGGAAACAATAATTGGCATGGACTGCCTAGATTTGATGCAACATCAAAACACTTGAGACGTGCTTCTATAGACAAGATCTGACTAAACCTCCTCCCTAGCGTTACATTATACTACCCTCCTCTGGCTCTTCTCCCCTAGAAAAAAGCCAGGACAAAATGCCAGAGAGGCATTCCTGAGATTATGAGATGCTGACTGATGCTCTCAAGTTGGTCCCAGGCTGTCCATTTCTATGAGGGACAGATAGACACAAACAAAATTCCTAAACAGATCACATTTCACCCCTTACTGCCTGAAAAAAAAATCTATGATACTGTATCAAATCATTGCCCTAAATGCAGGGAAGAGATAGCCGGTATGTGTCATGTTTTCTGGTTTTGCCCCTTAATTCAGAGATTTTGGGGTGAGGTTCTACTATTTCTCAATGAGAAGCGTGCTCTTCCAAATATTCCCTTCCCAGAACTCTGTTTGCTTGGATTGACAGGTGTTCTACAACTCTGGTCTTATCATTTTCTTTTCTCTCTTACTTATTTCTTTCTGTCGTTGTACTTTTTTAATTGAAAGTTATGCAAAATAAAGTTTTTCAGAAAAAAATTGATCTAAACTGTATCTATGGTCTAACCCCATATGTAATAAAAGGCACTAAGTTTGTCCAGGAGCAGTAACCCAAAGCAACCAATAAGACCAGTATATGCTACCTGCTGACTTGCTAACACGTCTATAATATTTAATTCAAGAACAGTACCATAAGCAGTTTAGGTTCATATTTGTTTTGTTGTATAACAATAAAAGAAAACAACAAAAATGAAGCATTTACTAAAGTTTGGCTTGTTGTTTGGCCATAGCCCAGTGATTATATTACTAGTATCTGAACCACTGTTTGTGTGCTTCTGTAGGTACTCACTAACAGAGAAAGGCCTTGAATTGGCACAGAGGCTGGAAGAAGCAGAAGACCAAGGCAGGGCAGATGGATTTCCCAGGCAAGTACAGGCTTCGTCCAATGAAGAAGAAGAGCAAGAGGAGGCAGAGAGTGAAACCAACCCATATATACAGTAAGTAAATGGACACCTTCCCTGGGTAACACTTTAGTTCTCCTGTGTTGCTGCATGTAATCATTTATTGTGAATTCACATCATCGCTTAGCGCCCGGTACCACACAGAGATTAGGCACTGCTATTTTAAGCTGGGTAGAATATGTTCCTAATTTTATGTTGGAAAACACAATAGATAGAATTAATGCATTTTCCAGCCAGTTACAGTTAGTAAGCAACTAATCTTCATGTGTCCAGGAATTTATCTGCTGTATGCAATAGATAATGCTTTCTTTATGTATACTGTGTTAAAAGCATTTACCTTCCACAAGAAGCCACCCACAGCAAGTCCCTCTTTACTTAATATTAATGCCATGCTTTTGCATCCAGGAATCATGCTTTTGTAATGATGCATACTTGTTTCCTATACATTAAAGTGCCTAAAGCTTATTAAGAGCTCCCTATTATAGCCCTTGGTAACTTACTTTATTATTTCAAATTGCACCTGGCTGTGTTCTTGTTTGTGACCACCTTCTTCCGTTCTTACAGTGCTGACCCAGTTCAGTGTCCTGATCAGCAGCTTAATTTGGCTTATTCACATAATGCTAAGAATACTTCTTCTGACCCCCCATCTGTTCAGTACAACCACGTGCCTGAGTTTACTCTGCACCCTGGAGATTTCAACATTCTTCTTTGTGTGGACTTCATCGAAACCACAGGGTAATGCATATTTTCAGTGTGTGTGTGTGTGTTTACATACAGTAATTGGACTGATTTATTGCAGGCCCCACATCCATTCCAATGAATTATTCTTTTTTTGGAAACTAATTAGACCCTTTTGACGCCATATATATGTCACTTTGTTACTGACAACCAAAAATTACTCCATCCAGAGCAATTATGTTCCATTAAAATGCAAGTTCAGTTGCATGTGTTTTGATGCATTGACAGCAGTTTAAATTATGAAAAACCACCGTATTCTGGTGATAAAAAAACATGGTGACTTGCAGCCACATTTGCACTTTATAAACGCTGTACTTTATTTATAACCTTGTTATCCCCCTTGAAATGTAATAACTATATCATCTAAAGGTCACAGATCTCCAAGGTGACTTTATAGCCTTTTAAATTTAGTTGTGGGTACATTATCCTTTATAATTTGGGAGTGTTTTTAGACTTTAGCCTCTAGAGGTCTCTGGTAAAGGGGGGAATACAAACTCCCCCCTTTTTTTTTTTACCTGTTACCAGTTTTATAGGACTTCAACCCTAAATATAATTTTTTGCCTAATGAAAGTGTTGCAAAAGCCAGTCTTCTCAAGCAACACAGGTCTGTCAGTCTGCTGCCTTGTGTTACATTGTTTCAAATGCCAGAGCCACCAGGGCAGAGAATAGAAAAGGACAGACAAACACTGCTTTTAATAGCAATTATATATACAAATAACAACTTGTATTGATTGTATATTGAATCTACTTTCATTCAAAATCTCAGCACATATCCTATTGACTTTGCAGTGGTGCTGCTCACAGGAAGCAGGAACTAGTTACAGAACTTAGAAGGAATGGGGTGAATTTTGATGTGCGCAAACTGCACATTGGAGATTTCCTGTGGATTGCACAAGAAAAAGTACAGCCTGTGCCTGGTAAGTGTTAAATGAAACACAAGTTCATAGTATGATAAAGGCAGTAGTAAGTACTTACAGGTATAATTACCTCCTAGCACCTTTTTAAACTAATTTGCATTGTTAGTCTTGCCCATAATGCTATGTTTTAGTGATGTTCATTATTATCTCCAGAAACAAGGCATTATAATGTACACATAATCATCTATTTACTGTGTGTACTGTGTGTGCTTCTGTTCCCAATTTACCTGCTTAATTTGCTCATTTCCACAGTTCCCTATAGAAAATTGTAACAACAGTTTATTTCTTAAAAGTAAGATTAGATTAGATATAGTAGGTATATTGAAAGGAAGGGCTGCTCAGTTGTAGGAATGTGGAATGTTGCAGATACCAACATATAAAAATGTATCTGGATAACACAGGAATTTGGAGTAAATTTGCTGAACCATTAGGGTACAAAAACTTCCCGTACAAGGAGTATAATATTTTCTGCCCTACAGCTCTCCAGCTTGGAATCTGCTGTTTGGTTGCTAACAATACCCTAGCAACGGGCCAGCAGTTTAGAAGTTAAAATTGAAGATCTTAAATATTGGGTCTGAAATTAAAGTAATTAAAACACCTACACTGAACCTTCATGGTCAGTCTGTTTTTTGGTTGCCGGGATCAGTCAGCCCCTAAACAATCAAACAAAATTTTTAATTGAATACTGGAAAAGGCAGAAATGGCAATTCCTTTTTTTTTTTTTTTTTAAAGGGAAACTATACCTCCTAACAATGCAAGACTCTATAAAAATATGTTGCATAAAACAGCTCATATATAAAACCTTGCTTCATCTAAAAAAACAAACACCCCCTTGGCTCATATGAGTCACAGTGCTCACACACAAAGCAAGGACACACATACATGTTTGGTTACATCAGCCAATGAATGAACAGAGCTCTGTTTTTACCCACTTATTCCTATTACAGTAGAGCTGCATTATTTCCTGTCAGGTGATCTCTGAGGGAGCAAACAGACCATCACAAAAAGGTGGTTCAGGGTAAAAGGGCAATATTTACTGATATGTGTATGCCGATATGGTAAGATTTTTTAATAGTCCACATAATATGATATATATTATCTGTTGGTTAAGTATTAATTCTTATGGTATAATTTTCCCTTTAATGGTACAGCCTCAACATTCAGTTTAAGAATATTTCATCTGTGTATAACTTATTTTGACTCACAGGTCAACTACGGATCCCTCAGGCTCGGGAACTGGTATTAGATTATGTGGTGGAAAGGAAGAGGATGGATGATTTGTGTGGGAGTATTATAGATGGCCGCTTCCGGGAGCAAAAGGCAAGTAATTAACTTCTACATTGCAACTGTACTCTTTACATTGTAATTCTGCAAATATAATGGCAGTCATGGGGTTCTGTTTATATCAAGTAATTCCCTTGTAGCTACTACAGTCCATCAGAGCTATTTTAGACAACCAGATGCATATTGTATATATACCAGATGTCTTTCCTACTGTAAACGTAATGACACAGGGCACTATGTCAATATTGGACAAAGATTTGGAGGAGTTTCTTAAGTTGTGTGGCCAGATTCACTTGTGAGGTTTATTGCTAATCAGGTTATATTCCAGCTCTTTATATATTGTAGTTACAAACACAATGTTAAAGCATCTCTGAGTGCTACACACCCCATACTACCACTTAACTTCATAGTTGCATATTTCAAATCAAACATGATTCCCATTTCTAATTAATACAACTGGGGGGAAGAAAGATGCAGAGGTGGGGTGGGGAGGAGATGAAGAAATTGATATATTTGTGGGGTGTGAGTGGTATAACTGCCATACTGCAGACTCAACAACCATGATGGGTACAGAGGGTCATGGAGTCAGTGGTATGATTCTCACTTCCAAGCACTTTCTGCCATTTAAACCACCTCCACCTACAGGTGCACAAAAGCCTGACATACTAGGTAAGGGCAGAGGTGAGGGGCAGGGAGTAAAACAGTGCTGTTTTAGTGAGAATATGTCAGTGTAGTTTATTGTGCTGTCTCAGATAATCTGAGCTGCTCAAACTTTGTCAAGTTTACCAGCAGCTAAAACAAGAAAACAATAGTTTCCAAACCTGCAATTGCTTTCTATTGGTGTTAGTAACAGTCTCATATTCTCTGTGAATTACACTTCTGTCTCAAGATATTTAAGTCAGTATTTAAAGAAAATGCCATTATACATCTGTTCTTACCAGTTGTAGTATATTCTATCAGCTTTATATTTTGACATCTGCTTATTTCAGTTCCGCTTAAAAAGGTGTGGGTTACGCCGCCCAATATATCTGGTGGAGGACCACGGGTCAGCCCAGCATCTGAGTATTCCTGAAACGACGTTACAGCAAGCAATAGTGAATACACAGGTGATGCATTGTTCACATACCTTGGTAAAATACATATACCTTTCAGTTTATGCTATACAGAAACGTGCAGGCATGCTTTCACTCTTAATGCAAATATACAACATAATGCCCAATATGGTACCTGTCCACATTAGGACCCCCAAATTTCCTCTCCTTTCAGGAGGTCTGTACCCACAAGGTATACTCTGGAGGCATTTCATTTGTTTTAAACACACAGAGAGCTTAATACACAGAGTTCCATCTTCTAATAAAGGTGTGAGACTAAGGTTTTGTTCATATATTATGCTTGTTTCATTTTTATAGATAAATAACTGGATATTCATTTTCATGTCCTAATATAATAATGCAAATATTTCACTGAAATGGATATGGACTGCAAGAACTTAAAACTGCTTTAAATTGTTTAGGTGGTTGATGGATTTTTTATCAAGCGCACCAAGGATGTACGTGAATCTGCTGCCTACCTGACAATAATGACTCGATATCTGCAAGGCATCTACTCCGTAAGAGTTATACAGTTTATACTTTAAAGGAGAGGTAAAAACATTGGGGAAGCCAGTAATTCTAACTTAATACTTGCCACCAGGCCTGGACTGGGATTCAAAATGGATTCTTGAATTTCAAGTACATAGAGGTTGAAACAGACCCCCACAGGCCCAATAAATAGTGACTGTCTATGGCATCTTACAGCAGTCTGACATTTGGAGGAGTCCACAGGCCTTCCAGTTACTGTTTAATTGTATTGTGCTGCAGTTTTCCTTCACTCTCCCAGGTGTCCCCTGCCCCAATTCTAGTTGAACATGCATGACGCATGCACAGTACAGAAATCTTGAACAAAAAATTATATGCTGAGTATGTGCTCACCCAGGCCCAATGGGTGACACCTTAACAAGCCTGGACCGGCAAACTGTGAATTCTGGCAAATCCGAAAGAGGCTGCTGTACGATGCTATAGATAATCTGTTTGGGCCCCTCTGTAAATGAAATGTCAGGGCCTATTTTCAATCCCTGACCTGATCTGAGAGATGTGAAAAATTTGTCGGCACTCAGGAAACAGTATCTGGTGCAGGAAGGGAGGTCCAGCCCAGGGTAGTGACCAACTACAATCACTGGGTGGTGCCTTGGAACTCATCAGTGATTTTACCTTTCTTTCTCCTGTAATTGAATCTCAGAGTTATAAATTGCATAATAAGCCTGAGCTTGTTTAAAGCATTGTTCCCTATATGCAGTTCTGCTAGTGTTATTTCACTTGTGCCACTCTTATTTAGGACAAATATTCATTCAGGCAAACCATAAAATGGGGAATTTGAACCCATTTGTGTGATAGGTTGTGATGCGTTGCTGTGTACATTTTAAGGATACTCTGTCCTTTCTGTAACAGACACCTTAATTCCCTGGTCTCACTCCCAAAACTAAAGCTCATGTAGAAAAATGTATTGACATTTGTCTGTGCTCCCCTACCACAACCCCACCCCCTCCCCAAACACAACATATCAAACTCAAATGCGGATTTGCATGTTTTGAGGGTCACCTGTGACTCTGGGGGTCTGGAGCTCACGGGGTCTGCTTCCTCTATGGATAAGCCACTGCACAGATTTTATATACTTTCTGTATTCCTTCATTACATAACATTACAAATCTACCCTTACAGAGAAAGTCTCTTCTTAGCTGTACCAAGGAAGAAGAGTGGAAATGTGACCGATCACTCCGCCCAGATGCCAGCAGCTGCATTCTTGTGGAATTCAAAGATTTTAATGAGGGTGCCATGAAAAACAAGGTGACATTATATATATATATATGTTCTTCTGAGAATAGCCTGAGTTTTATGCAGAATTGTTTCATTAAAAAGGTTGTAAACCCTTTGCCCACAGATACATATACATGTATATATAGATTTTTGGGTTGTGGAATTTGTGATGGAACCCTCTGTCCTGCGTAAAAGTAGGGTGTAGAGTTACTTTCTCTCTGAGTCAGATCACTGCTCGGCATTCTTGGTTTCTTCCAATGGGGAACCACAAGGGGCAGTGGCCGTGGCTTAATGAGACCCTGCCTGATTGTGCTTTCTGAAGCAATATGTTTTTACTCACTGAAACACAATTTAGGACAGGAATAGAATCTGTTATCTGGAAACCCATTATCAAGAAAGCACCAAATTACAGGAAAGCCATCTCCCATAATCAAATGATTTAAATTTTAGAAATGGCTTCATTTCTCCCTGTAATAATAAAACAGAACCTTGTACTTGGTCCCAACTAAGATATGATTAATCCTGAGGCAAAAGAAAACCTATTCGGTTAATTTATGGTTTACATGATTTTTGGTAGATTTAAAGGATGGTGATCCAAATTATGAAAAGATCCCTTATCCGGAAAATCCCCAGTTTTGAGCATTCTGGAAATAGGTACCATACCTGTAACGATAATTTAAAGGTGTCCCCCCCCCCCTTTAATATTAACTTTTGGTATATTATAGAATGGCCAGTTCTAAGAAACGTTTCAATTGGTCTTCATAATTTATAGTTTTTAAATTATTTGCCTTCTTCTTCTGACTCTTTCCAGCTTTCAAATGGGGGTCACTGACCCCAGCAGCCAAAAATCTATTGCTTTGTGAGGCTAATTTTATTACTTATCTTTTTATTCAGGCCTCTTCTATTCATATAGCAGTCTCTCATTTAAACCACTCTTTTGTTGCTAAGGTAATTTGGACCCTAGCAACCAGATAGCTGCTGAAATTTCAAACTGGAGAGCTAAAAAAAAAAGGTAAATAGTTCACAAAACACAAACAGTAACAAATGAAAACCAGCTGCAAAATGTCAGAATATTACTCTCTACATTATACTTAAAGTTAACTTAACCCCTTTTAATCTAAACCAGTGATCTCCAACCAGTGGCTCGGGAACAACGTTACTCACCACCCCATTTGATGTTGCTCCCAGTGGCCTCTAAGTAGGTGCCATTTTTACATTCCTGGCTGGGAGGCAGGTTTTGGAAACACAGAGACACAATTTTACTCCAAGCAGAGCCTCCTGCTGGCCAGCAGTCCATATGGGGCTACAAATAGCCACAAATCACAGATTTTTTTTGCATCCTCAAGGGAGTATATTCATGCTTGTGTGGCTCACCAACACTTTTTGTATCTGCATGTGGCTCACGAGTGAAAAAGGATGATTTATCTCTTGAGGATGAGGGAAGTAATGTAATGGAGTCAGATGGGTTCAGCTGTGGCACCCACCATTTGACTCTAATTTAACAGTGGTGTTTCACATAAGCTTCTCCGTACACTGTTTCATTTCCTAAATAGCTTCATACACTGTGATATGTGAAAGTGTTTTTTCTCTGCAGGCTCAAACCGTAAAAGAAGTTTTTGCACGGCAGTTGATGCAGATAAGCGGGGTGAGTGGGGAGAAGGCAGCAGCTATCCTGGAGAAGTACAGTACCCCAGCCAGGTAATAAGCTAATATATGTAGCTGGGGTGAGTGGGGAGAAGCAGGAGCTATCCTGGAGAAGTACAGTACCCCAGCCAGGTAATAAGCTAAAATAAGTAGCTTGGGTGAGTGGGGAGAAGGCAGGAGCTATCCTGGAGAAGTACAGTACCCCAGCCAGGTAATAAGCTAAAATAAGTAGCTTGGGTGAGTGGGGAGAAGGCAGCAGCTATCCTGGAGAAGTACAGTACCCCAGCCAGGTAATAAGCTAATATATGTAGCTGGGGAGAAGGCAGGAGCTATCCTAGAGAAGTACAGTACCCCAGCCAGGTAATAAGCTAATATATGTGAGTGGGGAGAAGGCAGGAGCTATCCTGGAGAAGTACAGTACCCCAGCCAGGTAATAAGCTAAAATAAGTAGCTTGGGTGAGTGGGGAGAAGGCAGCAGCTATCCTGGAGAAGTACAGTACCCCAGCCAGGTAATAAGCTAATATATGTAGCTGGGGAGAAGGCAGGAGCTATCCTAGAGAAGTACAGTACCCCAGCCAGGTAATAAGCTAATATATGTGAGTGGGGAGAAGGCAGGAGCTATCCTGGAGAAGTACAGTACCCCAGCCAGGTAATAAGCTAATATATGTGAGTGGGGAGAAGGCAGGAGCTATCCTGGAGAAGTACAGTACCCCAGCCAGGTAATAAGCTAATATATGTCAGTGGGGAGAAGGCAGCAGCTATCCTGTAGATGTACAGTACCCCAGCCAGGTAATAAGCTAATATATGTGAGTGGGGAGAAGGCAGATAAAATGCTCATATATGTAATTATGGAGTGGGGAGACCGTATGGAAGAATTTATAAATATACATTTTCAAATCAAATTATATTCCAGCACTGCAGAAATCCGTATAAGAGAGTAAAATCAGTCATGTTAGTATATTGTGTCTTTATTTGAGCAATGGGTTAAACATGCGCCTACTGTGTTTAACATGGGTAAAAAAAAAAAGCCATGGGGTTGCCAAACCGCAATCAGCATCTCTCATCAGCCACATAAAAGCAAACATTGTTGGTGCTTGTTATTGCTGAGTTTAAATGCTGGCATCATTTTCTGCTCCCTATCATTTTTCCCATGCAGTGTTGGAACCTACTGTTAAACGTGAGAGCACCAGCAGGGAGCTGTAAGGCAGGATCTCTAGCAATCTTTATATTATAAATCCTTCCCATATGACTATATGAATGCACAGTATTACTATGTAAAAAATTAATTGCACAGGGTCAGACCCCTATACCAGTGCATTGTGCTAGGGCCTAATTTTCAGCTATAGCAAAGTGATAAAGTCTCCAACAGGGCCTCATATCTAATATAAGTGGGGTTATATATTATATATTTACTGTACTGCAAGCTGAAGTGAGTTTATGTAGTGTCAGAGTGTGCCGTGTTAAAAGGCATCAGCATTTGATTCTTCAAATTACACAACTTGCTGTGGGAACTCCGAAATTCTTGCCATTGAGCCTGGAATTCCTGTCACGGAACTGCCACCATGCTGAACATGGCGGTAGCTCCAAGGCTGTTAATAGGTGCATGATTAAGTAGAAGAGGCAGGACGAACACAATGGGACTATATATATATATATATATATAATATATATATATATATATATATATATATATATATATAGAAACGAGTTGCTGGAAAGCTGCACACCATAAGAACAAGATAATACCTGGGTGCTCGTGCAGGAGGTATAGATACTCAGGGTAGGGTTGACAGCACACGCAGGGTTTTCATATGAAAACCCTGCGTGTGCTGTCAACCCTACCCTGAGTGTATATATATATATATATATATATATAAGTCTTACCAAACTGAAATATGATGGTTAAGTAGTATTCATTGGGGTTTATTTTTCTTTAAAGACATAGTTCAACTTTTTAGTATAATGAGTGCAATTTGCTACCATGTCACAGCAAACTGCATCAGGAGGCTCATTTTGGCTTGTGTCAGGTGCCCAACTTCCTGTGGGATAAACTATTTTGTGAAAAGGCACAGGGTACATAGCAGAAAACAGATAAGCTGCACAGATTGCCATTGTATTCTACTGAGTTTCGGTTATCTGCTACGTAACCTGTGCCTTTTCTTCTTTTAGCAGCTTGAATGGCTGCCCCTATGGCTACACAGCAGCTTATTTATATAAACTATAGTATCAAACATGAAACTTTTACCAGTGCAGGGTAATAGTACATTTTAGTTATTTAATTAAAATATTTCCATTTTTTGGTGTTACTGTTTCTTTAATTGTCTTTACTATTTAAAGCCTCATGTCAGCCTACGAGAGTTGCTCCTCTGCTGAAGAGAAGGAGAAACTGCTTTCCAGTGTGAAGTGTGGGAAACTGCAGCGGTGAGTATGGCTGCACACACACACAAAATGTTTACTATTCCATTATATTTGTTATTTGTAGCAGAGCTACTTATATTAGTTTGAAATTCTGTCTCTGCTAAGGAACTAACATGCTTTGCAGAACTAATAGACTTGTGCCACACTGGTGATGAAGTCATTGGGTGTGGCCAGCTCAGCCGTGGTCAGTAGCTGTGTGTTTAGGGGTTGTGTTAGTGGGCAAGCCCCTCTAGAAGTCATTGTTGATCTCATTGGGAGGTTCCAGCTGCTTGGCTGCAACACACTGCTATTCTGGCGGTATGTGCAGAGCCAGTAATAAACATACAGAGCCCAGTGTCGCTGCAGGATCAGCAAGTAAGGATCACTGGTGACAGTAGCTGGTGTGCTTCAGTCAGCCAAGCACCAACAAAGGGCCAGACAGCATCTTGAGATTATTTATTAAGTAACCTAGTTGTAAGGTTATAGTATGTCTGCACACCCTACCGCATCACCTTAATTTATTTTCATGCCTCACCATTCACTGCCACGCGGGCGGATTCATCCCTTCGCTCTACAAAATCTTACTGATATATGCATATGAACTGCATACTTGAGTAAGATTTGTAGTGAGTAGGGAAGATCTGCCTCACACATCAGCACAGGAACTTGCACATATTATACAGGCAGAGTTCATTTCACACTAATTAAAACTGCTTTTACTTAGTTAGCTTTTTACTAGTTTTTTTTGTTTTGTTTTTTTAAATATGTAGCTGCGTTATACCTTATTATGTCCTATAATATAACTTAATTTTGTTTTAATCTTGCAGGAACCTTGGCCCGGTATTAAGCAAGACTATATCTCAGCTGTACTGCACAAAGGAACCTTTATCATGACATTTTAGATCAAACGGCTACTCAGCATTGAAAAAATCTGAATTACCTTGATCTTTTCATATCTCTCATCCACTGAAATCATTGCAAGGACAGTAAAAGCTGGGAACAGCTTAAAGATTAATTATTGTATCAGGTGTGCATAATTAGTATTATTTTGTACCATATATAAAACATATTTTTGCAGATAATATATTTGTAATTCATTATTTGTTGATTGGCGCAGGCTGCTGTGGGACTCTTGGAGGTGGCAGTAGCCCCTATGCACAGATTAAAGAGAAAGGCATAAACACAATAGGGTGCAACCACCTACCTAGAAGCAATGTGCAAACACAATATTGAGCAAAATCGCCACGTTTTTTTCCACAATTACTGTGTCACGCAAACAAGCAATGCTTGTTGCACTGTGACTACTGCAGTTGTATCCCAAGAAAGTGGTTACTTGAGCTGTTTATTTCCCACCATGCTCTTTGAGAAATGTAGGAGTGCAGTGCTCTGACTATTCCTTAGAATATCTGGTTACGTGCCTAAATGTGCCATGGTTACATGTGCCTAAATAGGATGAATAACACTGGCTGGCAGCAGAGCAGAGTGTTGCTAAACACACTTTCCTATTTACCACTGTCTAGGAGTATGAGCCTTAGCTAATGGTTTACAATGATATAGGATTACTTGAATAATGTAATGTATAAGAATGTATTTACCCATAATGGACCACATTATTTTTGCCCCTCATTTTTCTCTTTATTGATGTAAAAGAACAAATGGTAAGAATATTACAAAGAGGAGTAATTCACAAGGACACAAATAACATAGCAATAAGTGGCTGTAGCATATTCATACAATATTATTCCTCAGTCATATTATTAACAGCTGTGTATTCTTTCACTCTGAATGTAAAATAATTCCATCCTTAACCAACACTTTCACCTGCCCCTAATAATGTACAAACTTATCTAAAATCACTGTGCAACTTGAGGCCCGTGTGCCAGATGGCCCTCCAAGGGATTTTTATGGCCTCCAGCTGGCTCCAGGGCTCCATAGACTACTTTTATTAAATTATAATCCTGCCCTCATGAACTTGCAGAGTCAAATAGCTGGCTCTTCACATGTTAGACAACACTGCCCTAAATGAATAGGGAAACCACCCAGCAATATCTGACCATGACACAGTCTGCATAATCATCAGAAACCCATCATTTACCCATTATAAACAGAAACCCAACCACTAAATCAGTGTGTTATTGAGGTAAGAATAAACAGTGAGGACACTGTACACAGACACAACACACGTCCTCTGTACATTTCTGGTATATTCAGTAGAAATAAGATTGTCACACAAAGTAAACCTACGGCTAAGTACATGCAATAGGCAACATAAGTCAAACTGGAGAATCACCACATGATTCAATAAACATTGTCTTTAGGAGGAGCATAGGACAGCGGTGCCCAAAGTTGCCCAAAAATGAACTTGTTTTGACTTTCTCAGGAATTATATCCATTTACATTTTACAGATTATTAAAAATGACCTTCCTGCAAGGGTTTTACTGGTATGACCAAAAAAGCATTTGTCAATGCCTTGTCTCTCTCAGTTAATAAAGTCAATAACAATAGGCACTTGAAATGAAATGTGAATGTAAATAATTAGAGTGCCGAATTGGCAAGTCTAGAATGGGGTGGCACGCCATTCTCCATTATAGAGAAAGTTTAATGTGACCGGCACCAAGGTTGCATTTTTTTTGGCAACTATGGATATGTCACGGATACACAAAGAGCAAGTTTAGCATACACTTTCTCTTCTCGCTGTAGAATATATACGGTATATTTAGGAATAGGGATCCTTCATCACCACACTGGTGGCTGGAAGGTGTAGTTCTACAACACACGGTAGTGCTGTGGGTCACCTATTCTTGTTATTGGGTTTTTAGCGGAAGGTACTTCTATCAGGAAGTCATCATACAATAGTTAGAAACCCAACACTGTCCGAGGCTGTCCTGAAACTGAAGCAATTCAACCCTGTTAGAGGTCGCTCTGCATGAGATCCAACCTAGGACTCACTGAGGCTACACCTAATACTAATTAGCATGAGGTGGGGCTAAATACACTCTGTATCCAGCATGGTCATCCCATTGCCGGCAAGATGTCGCTAGGTTTAGATTTAACCTACAATGCTAAGCCCCTCAAGCAAAAGCATTGCCAGAATATTCTTTGCTAGGAATGTCTGGATTTTAGCTTTACACTAAAACCATGCATAATCTCTTTCTGAAATAAAATAAAGTATACAAAAATACATATAAGTAAAAAAAAGGCACAGTTTATACATAGTAATTCTGTTGTGATTTTACATGGATCTAGAAGGAATGAGCTCCCACGAACACGGTGAGCCTGAGCACAGAGCTGGAGCGGTAACTCAGCAGAGAGTTGCTTGTTAGCATTTCCAGATCCAGTACGTACTCTTTGGGGCCAATGACAGGACGGGCCAGGACTAGCATAGCCGTGAGGTTGTTGATTTGCTGCAATAAACAAAAAGAAAAGGTTTTTACTAGGTCCAAGTAAAAGAACTGAAATGACTGCAGCTTTAATCTGTATGTGATCCTGCTGTGCAATGAGTATTTCTATACTGTCCTCTCCATGTTTTAACATACTTGGTGTGTATGAATGCCTTTTGAATTTAATGGCTTTCCCCCTTGGAATAAGCCAAAAGGCAGTGTCTCCCTATGCAGGAGTGTGTGCGACAGCAAATATCATTCAATATCAATAACGCTGGACCTTAGAGAGAAATTCTGACCATGAAAATGGGGTATTTTTTGTAGTCTTTTTTAATGTGTATAGGATACAATATGTACTGTCCAATATCGGATACAAACCCCCCTCACACTTCCACTCAGTAATACTAAAGAGGATGGAAATATTTCAAGTGGATATTGCCCCCAAAACAGTTTTTGTGCATAATAAAAGATAATACTAAGCAATTTTCCAGTATACTTCATTCAATATTTTCAGTGGTTTTAAATGTATTTGTAATGTATTTTCGGCTGAGAGCAGTATTTCTTTATTCATTCTGTTCTCTGGTTTTGACTCTTGAAATTTGCACCTACCCTGATAAAGAACTCTCCCTCCTCATTTCCTGAGCGGATCTGGAATGTGTTATAAGCCCCAGGGTACACGCTGGTTGCCTGTATTTGGAATATTTCAGAGGGCACGCTTCTGTCTGATGTGATGCTCATGTATCTATACACCACAGAGCCTGGTTCATCATGGCAGAGGGGATTGGTCCCAGGACATATACAGCGGCTGCAAGACAGAAAGAAATGTTAGGATGGCATCTGGTATAGTGAGTGTATCTGCAATCTGCACCTATTGCCAGATATTTTTTATACAGGTTGGAAACCAGTTATGCAAAAAGTTCCAAATGACAGGAAGGCCGCCTCCCATAACTGGGGGAAGAAAAGCGTGTTGATTGTGCTCTTTGCCCCTTTTTATTTCTGCTGCCAGTGCCCTGGCTACAGGGTGGGCCTTCCTTCCAAAATATTTTCACTTATGTGCTGTGTATCACGGTGGCAACATTAGGTGCCGCAGTCCCTGTAACTGCTGTGGGAGCCAGAAGTAATGTGCAGTTTAACTGTGTTTGTGAAACAGGACAAATGTTTGGTATGGGACCTGCAAACTTCTAGTTAAATCACTGGGGGGAAGAAGATTTCCATACAATATATGGACATCATGTTCTAAGAGGCTCTGCATTTTTGCACAGTGAAACTGAGTTACTTATTGATATTTAGTATGAATATGTCTCTTCTACTCTGCATGCTGTAGTTGCTGTCCTTCTGCAGTAAATTAATTCTACCAGAAAATTGGAAGGTTTTTTTTCAAGACTTCAGTAAAAGAATTCTAAGTGCAGAGTTAACTGGTAACTAACTTTTTCATGTGCCCTAAAGGGTACACTTTATTAGATAAATAGAGAAGGGTTTGATTCAGGTCCTGGAAAATAAATACAAGCAAAGTACATGGAACAATCAACAGATCTTGTACACAAGCTGCAATTATATACACTGGGATTTTTAGACTGTGACTGTCTCTTCTCTCTAAAATTCAGCATTTTGTCATATTTCAAAAAATGATCATAGAATATATTTTGATTTTAAAGAAGAAATAAAGAAGTTTTGGCATTTTATTGCCAATAGGTTAGCCACAATAGTGCAAGCTAGAAAGCTATATTTATTCTGCAGAATAATGCAGAATAGAAGCTCCCTCTGTTTTTCAAGATAGCAGCTGCCATTTTAGCTTGGTCTGACTTCACTTCCCTGCCTGCACACTGCTTCGGGAACAGCTCTAAACTAAGACTGCACAGCGGAGAGGGGAGGGGGAGAGAGGAGCAAACTGAGCAGATTCGTGCCCTGCCCCAAAGGAATTTTCTGAGAGCAGTCTGACACAGAAGACCATGTATACATGGAGAAAGGAAAAGAAATGTGGTGTTTCTTTTCAATAAGGACCCAGCAGCAGTTCTGTAAGTGCTTATGGCTGTATTTACATAGACCTTTCTGATAAAGCTTACTTAGTTTTTACCTTTTCTCTACTTTATCAGTATTTTCCTGCAGAATACTGCTTGGTACCGCTCTGTACTGACTATTATAAACCTAGGCATCATCTGGATCATGTTTAGCTAGCCAAACCCCAAAAAACACTAGTGCTGCAGGGCAAGGATTTTCTATGCAGCACTTGTTTTAGGTGACCCCTTCCTGACAGCCATAGGCAGCAGGTTTCTTATTCAAATCAATAGAAAGTATCTTCAGACAGGAAAGGGCATTGCGACTGCTGCAATTGCTGTGTGCCAAAAGGCTAGGGCATAACAATACAGTAGGGCTATTGTATTTAATAAGGAAGGTTGTGAAGACAATGACAGTAACACCTTTGCAGTACCAAGAAAAAAAAGCAAGATAAAAATAATTATAGAGTGACCTGCCAATGATAGTAACACCTTTGCAGTACCAAGGAAGAAAATGCTGAATGTATAATGGCCCTTTAACTACAGTTTAATCTTTAGACCCTTCTCATTAATGTCATGGACATAGGACTAATTAGTATGCTACACACAACACCCACTTTTCAGACACTTGGATAAAAGGCTCCTGGCAGCGATTCTTTTCCACACATTGGTGTCCCCCATGGAAGTTGACACAGGTCTGCTGTTCTGAGCAGCTATGAGTCCCAAGTTCACACTCATTGATATCTAGAGTAAAGGAAAAGTCAAACATAATTACATTCAGCCATTAAAGGTATATTTTTTTGAGCCTTTTGTTGTGGTAAAAGTAAGATTGTTTCTATGTCTGTCTTTGGTTTTGTATTAGTTTATAAGCCCACATATACTGAAACATATACTGTACATATTTATACATATGTATCTAAACTGGCACCCACCAATCCTCAACTGATAATTTGGATGCAATGCATTCCTTTTGTACAATGATATATTAATACAGTATATACAGGTATGGGACCTTATTACCCAGAAAGCTCGGGACCTGGAGCTTTGCAGATACAGGATGTTTCTGTACTGTGGATCTCCATACCTTAAGTCTAAAAAAATAAGTTAAATGTTAAATAAACCCAACAGAATTGTTTTGCCACCAATAAAGATTATTTCCTAGTTAGGATCAAGTACAAGGTACTTTATTACAAAGAAAAAGGAAATAATTTTAATTAGTTTACAAACATGTTTACATACATGGAGGACAGGTTCTACAGGATATCCAATATTTATTACAGCGTGTAAGACAACATCAGCAGTGATGTTGCCCATAGCAACAGATCAGAAATTAGAGTTCACCTACAAGTTAGAAAACAAAAGCAAAGATCTTATTGATGGGGATGTTGGCTTACACACTATAATAAATATGCCCCTAAAAGTGCAAGACTTCTGTAATTGTTTTACATAGCAACCCACTATGAGTTTACAGGAATTCAAATCAACATCTCTGTGTATATCCAGTCACATCACAGCCCTCTCCTGTTGCAAACAAAAGTGTGCCAATAATATAATATTATGATAAATAATTAAGCATAGAGAGAGGGAAGACTGGGGTCATAGCCGCTTCCCCTCCTATTCAAGTACTGGGTTTGTTTTTTTTAAGTGTATTTTGGTAACTGAAAACAGAACATGGACTTTCCGGTGGCATAGTAATGCTGAAAAAACATCTTGCAGAATTATGTAAGCAATGCGGTGCCACATGTATATGACATAATAAATTGCTGACCCTGATCCATCCATAAAGCTCCTGTTTGTTACCTGACCCCATTTGTCCACTGCAAATGAGCCGATACATAAAGCATTAGGTAAGTAGGTGGGTAGGGCACATATCTTCTACATCATAGGATGCAAGGATCACAAAGCAATAGGGCTAGGGTTTAACATACAGGCAAACTGAAATATTCACTCTTTCACCCAAAAACAAAATATACTTTAGCTGTTGTTAACTATGGATGAACTAAATCCATTTTCTTTTGGCATTCAGTTGAATTCTAAATATTTCATAAAGGAAGTGAGCAAATCCCAAATGGAATCTAAACCATAATTTGTGTAAGGAAGGGGACGGGTTTTTGCTAAATCTTGTGACCCACAGTCACGCCATTTTAGGGGTTTGGATTCATTTGCATTCATCATGGATTTAGTCAAATCTACATGCTGCTGAAAAAGGCTCGGATTCAGCCGAGTCCCAAACCCAATTCAGGATATGGTGCATCCCTATTGTTAGTGCTGTCATCCTTAAAGGGATACTACCATACCAAAGGATACAAAACCCAAAACCAAGTAGGATACAAATATGCCACACATCCCTCTTCCATTATGTACAGTAGCAATACAAGAAGTAATTTCAGGTTTACTGGATTATTGTGAAGCAAAAAAACTGAACAGCCTTGTTTAAGCATATTAAGCAAATATTTATGCAAAAAGTAGTTTTGTGCTGCTATTACTCATTGAATGCAGTTTATTGTCTGACCTTGGCACAGTCGGGTGCCTAAAAGCTGGTATCCTTCAGGGCAACTACAGGAGAAGCGTCCGGGCTCATTCACACACTGGTACTGGCAAAGGTAACTGGAATAACTGCACTCGTCAATATCTAATGGGAAGAGTAGAAAGTAGTGATTTATTGTATTACACTGATATATTAACAGAATGACTCTGTCCAACATACATATTACAAACATCAAAAGATTTCACAGCAACAGTAAAATATCACATTTCAGCTATAGCAGCAGAGAGTAGCAGATAAACTGAATGTAGTGCAGCCTAAATTTTATTAGACTTTAGGCTTTCTCACCCCCAGTCAACCCTCCCCATCCATGATAACTGCACTGATACAGCATAGTTTTCAGCAGGGTGGGCTATCCCATCTTCCCTGACCTAGCAAGGCGTCCTCTCAGACTTTCTGACTGGTTCATAAGCAGCACAAAAATGGCCAATTCTGGCCCTGTCCTCTATATGCAAGAGGATCACAGAGTATGGCACACACACCCTGCCTGTGTGTTCCATACTCTGCCTACCCTATGTTGCATGTGTGCCATACTCTGCCTGCCCTATGTTGCATGTGTGCCATACTCTGCCTTCCCTACCCTGCCTGTGTGTGCCATACTCTGCGTGCCCTATGCTGCATGTGTGTGCATACTCTGCCTGCCCTATGCTGCCTGTGTGTGCATACTCTGCCTGCCCTATGCTGCCTGTGTGTGCCATACATACAGGCAGCATAGGGCAGACAGAGTATGGCACACACAGGCATGGTCGGGCAGACAGAGAATGGCACACACAGGCATGGTAGGGCAGACAGAGTATGGCACACACAGGCAGGGTAGGGCAGGCAAAGTATGGCACACACAGGCAGCATAGGGCAGGCAGAGTATGGTGTACACAGGCAGCATAGGGCAGGCAGAGTATGGCACACACAGGCAGGGTAGGGCAGGCAGATCCTCAAACATATGGGCAGCTTTAGTGTAATAAATTTATACATTTTAAAGCAGTGTCAACTGCTAGTGTTTCTTTGATGGTGAAAAGAAATGTATCAACTTTTATCACTTTAGAACATTAGGTTCTAAATGTTCAGCCCCTATGCTATTATCAGTTTACTTTTTTTCCTGCTCCTGCAGCCAGAACCATTTTGATGGCCTGGGTGCAAGCACACGCAGTGGATATCAGAGCTGAAACCTAAGACACATTTGGAGCAGATCTGTGCCACATGTGCCTGCATTTGGGTTGACACAGTAGTTCCTAGTGCAGGCAAAGAAGAAAGCTGAGGCTAGTGAAGGGCCTGATTCTCAGCCTGTGTTTTTCCACAGGGCAAGATTAGCCCCGTCTGGCATTAGCCTTAGAACATAAGTGGCCTGCCTTACAGAGCTGCCACTGGTAAATATGAGAGTTGGAAATATGAAACCTATTCATATATATATATAAACTGTATATATATATATTTTTTTTTTTCTTTTAGCCACTTTACTAACTGATGGAAAGGAACAGTGAGAGTGTCTGGCTAGGCATTATGGGAGTGTGTTTGTGTGAGAGACTGCAAATGTTTTTGTGTTAGTAAAATGGATCCAAGCACAAATTATTTTCCAACGACAGTAATAGATTTTACTGAAGTCTGTTATAGCCAAAATCTTCAATTAGAAAATAAAAATAAGGTATTAGAGTTAATACTTAAATGGAAACAGGAAAGAAAATGGGGAATTTCACCAGAAAAGACCAAAATTATGGAAATGATTCCCTTGATCAGTCATGGCTACATTTTTTGCATTTTAGGTGTACTGCACACAAGTCAAGGAAAAAATTCTCACACTGTAACTTGTTATATGTTCTGACTGATGCCAGGTAGTGTAGATTGAGTTCTTACCAGTGCAGGTATATCCATCATGACTCAGTTCGTAGCCCTGATTGCACCGGCACAGGAATGTCCCATAGGTATTATAACACCTTTGCTGGCATGGAGTGCCCATGTTGCACTCATTAACATCTGTGGGGATGAAGACAGATAAGTGGTGTATCAGGTTATTTAATAATAGATTGTTATCATTTTTCTTTAGATTATAAGATAAATGAGCAGTGCCCTCTTTACCTCTAGTACAGGTATGGGATCCCTTATCCAGAAACCCGTTATCCAGAAAGCTCTGAATTACGGAAAGCCTGTCTCCCATAGACTCCATTTTAATCAAATAATTCAGAATTTTAAAACTGATTTCCTTTTTCTCTGTAGTAATAAAACAGTAGCTAGTATTTGATCCCAACAAAGATATAAATAATCAGAACCAGAATACCCTTGGTCCCGAGCATTCTGGATAACGGGTCCTATACCTGTACTGGTTGTACATAATTGTATGTTTGATGTTTTATTGTACAGCACTGTGGTACATGTTGGCATTTTATAAATATGTGTAAATTATTTTTTACATCTATTAAATTAAAATATCACTTTCATATACAACTGCAGTAAACTGTCCAGCATATCAGTTCAACAACTGCAATATATATGTATTCAAGATATATATTTTATGTCTACGCTGTAGCAAAATTCTCAAATGCTGTTGCGGAGGGTGGGGCAAGGTGGCACAGACCCTGGGGTCTGCTGTAGATTAAATATTGCCACCTACTCACTTATTTGGGGTGGCAAATGAGCGAGTGGGTAGACAGAAGAGGGAACATAAAATAGGAGTTGGACTAAGCTGTGTCCACCACTGTAGTAAATCTGAGCCAGTGACACACTTCTGGGCACGGACACCCAAAAATGACTTACCCACACAGGAGCGGTTATTTGCTGCCAGCTGAAATCCAGGCTCACACTGACAGGCAAAAGAACCCGGGTAGTTAACACATCGATGTTGGCAGTATCGATAGCGGCACTCATCTATGTCTATAGGGTGAGATGGTAATAATTAGGAGAGATAATATGAGAGAAAAAGAGAAGCAGAAGGCAAGAGGTCTCTTGGTCTCATTTGAAACAAACATTTGCTCTCATTTTTTTAACTGTACCACACTATCAAAGCTAAATGCTGGTCGGCTACTACTGGTACTAATTTGTTAGATTATTATCATATGAATAAGGCCTAAATACTTTAAGATTGCTTAGATGGGAACAGTCTAAAACAAGAATCCTCTGCACACTTACTGGTACTAATTTATTAACACTGGTTAATAATTTACCTCTTTCACAAAAATCAATGGAATTTTTTGTTGCTACATGTCAACCCCAAAAATAAGTTTTGTCTATTAAAAGAAAACTTAATTGTAAGAAACTTTGCAATTTACATTCATTACATATTTGTAATGGTATTTTATGTGTATATATAACTGCTACTAAAAGCAGCATTTGCCTGTCCTTTCTTTTCTCGGCCCTGGGGGCTCTGGCGTTTGAAACAATGTAACAACAAAGGCAGCAGATTTTACAGACCTGTCTTGTTGGAGGAGCCTGGTACTTGCAACATTGTTTAAAAAGTAACAACCAGTGTTCAGCAAATGCTGCTTTCTACAGCAATTACATTTACAAATAACTTTCAGTTCACTAATAATTTTTAATAAATTTTGAAGTTGCTTAGAATTATGTTTTCTTTTATTAGGCAAACAAATGTTTTTGGGGTTGACAAGTGTCATCTATTGCCAGGCTAAAATAGGCAGCCTCAGCTAGCTAACAAAAAAATGTACATTCCAATTATGCACAGTAATGGAATGGATGTTGGATACTGTAGTATCTTTTTATTGTTTTATTATCATTATTTACAAGTAAAGTTTTCATGTCTGCCAGAAGGGCTCAGTTGCTCCTTCCCTGCCTGACAGAGTAAGTGTTATACCTGTCCTACGGACTCCTGCCAGTAGAGAGTCCATCACCCCTTCCCCCATCCTCTATATCCTATTAGAGGAAGTCCTGGATGTCTCCTTTACATATTATCACATTTTGATGTTACTGATCTTTTTAGAACAGAGCAGATGGTGTTTATCTTATTTGTTTTTAAACTCACCTACACACTCGTTCCCAATCTTCCTGTAGCCGTCTGGACACTTGCAGTGGTAGCTACCAAGCATATTAACGCATTCCTGACTTGGCAAGCAGTCGTGACGCTCATTTTCACACTCATCAAAATCTAAAAACAGAGCAGCACAGACTTTAGCCATTTACAAAAGCAACACACATTCCCTAAGTGCATCACATTTGTGTGAAAAACATCTTCCCTCCAGGTAAACACATGAACTTACATACAAATTTTACATTTGTTCCTGGGATTCTCCCACCCACTTACGATAGCATTGTTTGCGATAGCATTACTGCATAAAAATAAAATGAAGTTTTTTCGAACTCACCCACACAGGTGCCCTGTCCATGTGGGTCAAGCTGGTATCCACTAGGGCAAGGGTTGGGGCGCTGGTCAAGTCCATGATCCACAGGTGGTTGAAAATCAGATGTTCCATGGTCAGTGTGAGAGTCACTTATCACAGATGCAGAGGGGGGAAGGCACAAATAACCTCCATAATGATTAATGCATTTCAGCTCACCCTTACATGCATCAGGGATAGTTTGACACTCATTGATGTCTACAGAGAGAAATGACATAATGAGATGGTTGCACACAAATATGACTCAGATTATGGCCAGGAAATGTTACAACATCGACAACACTCAGTATACAAAATGCACTAAATGTATGTATGTATTATTTTATATATTTATAAAGCACTACGTAGATACCCAGTGCAGTACAATCTTACAATGTAGAAAAGCACACACATATAAAAATATATATTAAGAGACAGATTTATCAGCATTATGATTTTCGTTGGTTTTAGAGGTTTTGGAAACCTCAAATAAACAGGTTTACAAATGAAAAAAAAAAGAAAAACCTAGGACAACTGCCATTGACTTCTACATGACCTCAACCATAGGCAGATTTTCCATAAGGCTAGTGGATGCTAAGCCTCCCCAAACCTGCTTGGCACATTAAAAAAAAAAACAAAAAAAAAACCTCACTCCATTTCTGCACTGTCCTGGAAATCTTCTGTTCCTGCAAGCTCTGGTTCTGCTGTGCTCTAATTGGATCTTTCTTCTTGTGGATTCTCCAATCAGAGCACAGCTTTCTTGACAGACAGTAAAATTGACCAATCAAAGCACAGATGCAGACAGGGCTCGGGAGATATTACAAACTGAAAGCAGTGCAGAAATGAAGACTGAAAAGAAGAATCTGCAGACTGTAAATTTTACCTAAGAACCAACTCTGAACTTTTGCTGCAGATTTCATCCCACTCCCGCAGGTACTATATACACAGGTACCATACAGTTCTAAAGGCTAAATCAGTAGTTGAAATTAAATTATTTGCCTGACCTGACATTTATAATATCCCTATCACCTATCCTAACAAATGGATGGTAAGTTAACTCTTTCCCCCTGAAAAAGCTCATTGTGCTTTTATATATTTGTTGTTGTTGTTTTTTGCACTTACTGTTTTGTTTTTTGTTTTTTTACTTTTGTCATTGTTTTGTTCATTTCTAGTTACAGTGGAGCCAATGTTGTGTATCAGTGCCAGTGTTATAGTGCCAGGGTCTGAGTATCTGCCATCAGTACCCACTGCATCTCACTGGATATAATGTGCTGGTTTTGGAAATACAGACTGTGTCTCACTGTATATAATGTGCCTGGGATGTCAGTACCCACTGCCTCTCTCTCTATAAAACTAATTAAAACACATCTAAAGGGGTGGTTCACTTTTAGCATGTTATAGAATGGCCTATTCCTAGCAACTTTGCAATTGGTCTTCCTTAATTTTTTTTTAGTTCTTGAATAATTTGCCTTTCTCTTCTGCCTCTTTCCAGCTTTCAAATGGGGGCCAAAAATTATTTTTATTATTATTGTCATTTTTTATTACTTATTTTTCCATGCAGGCCCCTTAACTATTCATATTCCCATCTCTTGTTTAAACTACTACCTGGTTGCTAGGGTAAATAAGAACCAAAGCTAAATAACTGAAAAACCATTAAAAATAAAAGATGATCAATTGCAAATTGTCTCAGAATATCAGTCCACATTATATTAAAAGTGAATTTAAAGGTGAACTACCCCTTTAAGTTAACTGATCACAAACACAAATGGAGGGAGAACCCCTAACAGAAGTGCACGTATGGATACTTTTACATCCTAAGCATTTTAGGGTAAAGAAAAAGAAAAGCCCTCCCACCCGCACTTTTGCACAGTATCCCCGGAAGTCAGTGGGAACTGCAAGAGGTAGTTGGGAGGGCTTAGCTTTAGGTCAGTCTATGTATGGCCCATCTTTAGCCTCCTCAAACAAAAATGTCACCCTCCGCCTATGACCTCAATGTTTTTTTTCCCCCAAAAAATTTTAGCACAAAAAAATGAAAAAAATATGAACTTTAGTAAATGGGCCCCTAAGTGTTATGTGATAAGAGACACAGTAGGAAGGATGTCCCTGCCTATGGAGTTAACAATCTAAATGACCCCTGATACCAGTCTGTGCACATGAACAGTATGAGTGTTACCTCTGCAGTGCTGTCTCTCACGATCCCACTCATAACCATCTGTGCATTCCTAAGGGAAAAAATCAATCGTTTAATGAAGATTAAGGAAAAAGGGCAAAAACAGAAAAAAATTAAGCGTATTGCCATAAAATCATCACCCTGTTTTGGTATTACTGTTATATTACAGCTAAATGCCCCTACAATGCGGAGATAAAGAGAACTGATTGTGTCATACTTCATAAAATGTATATGTATAAATGTATATGCTCAGGGTATGCTCATAGCTGGAGAATAATGACGATTTAGGAAGGCTAAGCTTCCCCAGTAATACTTATTTGATTGGAAGCCCCCAAACAACATTTTTACCCTCCTCCACTGAGTATGCCTTTTTTTCTCATCTGGCTCATCAGATGCATGATGAACCACTTGTTTCAAAAGGAAAAAGAATGTCCCACATATATATGGCTTAATGCGCATATGTGTTTTTAATAGGATGTCTTAGTGATTTATGACAATGAGATCACTCTCTGATTAGTTGCATTAAAGGTTTCTACATTCACTTCTATGGCTTATGCCACACAGAGCTAATTCTCAGCCTGCGAATAAACGCAGGTTGAGAATCAGCCCCTATGCTGGCATCAGCCTTTCCCTGTTCCTGAAGCCACTGCTTTGGCCAGAAGCAGGCACTCAGAGCAGATTTCAGCCTCAAAAAGTGTGAGTATGCATACTGGGGCTGAACGCCACTGCACCCAGGCTGAGGCAATGACTCCAGTTGCAGGCACAGGTAAATGCTGATGCCAGTGTAGGGGCTGATTCTTTGCCTGTGTTTATCCGCAAGTATCAAGCCCCATGTAGCATTAGCCTAAGGGAGTTACAAGCCTTTAAACATATCTTGTGTTCCAGCTGCAACTCTGTTACATTTGATGGCACACTCACATTCTGTTCTGTGGGGCAAGATGCACCTCATTGCTCTGCAATTATCCTCTAATCATCCACATGCCACCATTTTCTTTCTAGGGTGAATTTTTAGTAAATGTACACTCAGTTGCATTGCATATCAACAGTCATGTCAAAAGCAGTCACAAGTGTATGCAATATAAATGTTGTCAAAATGACTCCCCAAGCACAAGGGTGCATGTGAGCTACAGTGGGCATCAGCCACAGATCTACAATTACATGCGTCTGCAAATAAAAGCCTACCGCCTTTGCCTTAACACTAATAGGTTACCGTGTAGCTGTTAGGTTCCTCGCTTTCTTGTTCTCTGGATGAACCCAGTAGGAGAAAGAATAACACACAGGAGAGGAACAGCATCTGCAGTGAAGGAAGAAACATTCATTATTTCTTAATCACACTCTTCTGCTCTCATCACTCACACCAGGTGTCACAAGTAACTCGACAGCCACACGGAATCACATAACATGCACGCACAGATGCGCACCTTTTGTAACTCACCCGTCACTCAACACAAGGACATGCTGAGCTAACATCACTTCTGCAGTCTGTGACATTTGCCCTTAATGTGGGCTTCATTTGCGTTTGACAATAAGAATTTATTTAATCATTTTGAAAAAATATAGGGGTCCCTGTACATTTGCCACTAGGAGAGTCAGTGCTTTGTTACAACCACAAATCCACTAAATTGAAAATGTACAAAAATGCTTTAAAGTAATGGCTGTTTTTTTTACTGCAACTTTTTTGCAGCGACTTTTCTCTTTCTAGAGTAGTTGTGAGAAAATGTTTGTCAATTTCAAAATGAATAATTTCACTTTAAATCCATATCTGCTAATACATTTAGCTCATCACAAATAATGTAGCATTATTGCCTTTTGCTTCTCCTTATGGGCTAATGAAATTATTGCTATATGGTATGATATACTTGCTTGCGTGTCTGTTTGGTGTCATGCCTCACAAAAGATAATCACAGGGGGACAAACTGAAGCTACTACAGAGCACACCTCTCAAAACCTGAGGGGCAACTATATGTATAAACTGCAGCCAGATAGATAGATAGATAGGGACAGACAGACAGACAGACAGACGATGATAGATAGATGATAGATAGATGATAGATAGATAGGGACAGACAGACAGACAATAGATGATAGATAGATGATAGATAGATAGATAGATAGATAGATAGGGACAGACAGACAGACGATAGATAGATAGATAGATAGATAGATAGATGATAGATAGATAAATAGATAGATAGGGACAGACAGACAATAGATGATAGATAGATAGATAGATAGATGATAGATAGATAGATAGATAGATAGATAGATAGGGACAGACAGACAGACGATAGATAGATAGATAGATAGATAGATAGATAGATGATAGATAGATAGATAGATAGATAGATAGAGACAGACAGACAGACAGACAATAGATGATAGATAGATAGATAGATAGATAGATAGATAGATAGATAGATAGATAGATAGATGATAGATAGATAGATAGATAGATAGATAGATAGATAGATAGATAGATAGATAGATAGATAATAGATAGATGATAGATAGATGATAGATAGATAGATACCATAGATTAATATGAACACAATAAAATCTGCAAGCTAACTAGATGTAGACAGAGATATGACATATAGATAATTATTGATTGATAATGGAGAGTGTAAAAAGCAACAGATAGAAAGGAAGATTCACAGCTAGATATGATTATGATATATAATAAAGATAAATATTTAGATAAATATAGATAAAATATAGATAAATACATAGATGATGGAAAGGTAGATAGATGATAGATGCTGAAAAATACACAGAAACAGAAAGCCACAAGCAAGTTACATAATAGCTACTATAGAGATAACTAGATAAATAAACTGTACTGATACAGTTTGCTTTACAGGCCAGAACTATATTCCCATAATTGAATCCTTTCTCCCAATTCTAGGCGAATATATTTCCACAAGTTCTGACTTTTTTCATTCGGGCTCTGTTCCGCTCACTTGCCCTGGATATGTTTAGTGCAAAGAGAGTCCCATACAGAGACTGGCGCTAATCCAGACACAGGTCGATGGACTGTCACTTAGAAAAAGAGGCGGTCTCCTCAACCCTTTTGACTTAGAAAAAGACAGAAAGTTGAGTGTGGCGAGACACAGATACCCAGTTCCCAGACGAAAGAACCAGCTACTTACGATGTTTCCCTCAGGACAGAAGACAAAGCTCTTTTGGTCCCTTTGTATCGCTTTTCCGAAGTTTTCTTTTTGCCTCTTTCCTTCGGCCTATGTACAGTCCACTCCCCTCTAGTGCTCCTCCGCCGCACTCTCCCTCCGCACTCCCCCAGGCTTCCTGCGTGGTACCTTCCTCTCTCTCTTGTGCGCTCCCTCCCAGCGCTACTCTCGCATCCTCTCCTCTCTCTCTTTCTCTCGAATTCCTGAGCCCCTGCCAATCCCTCCCTATTTTCCAGTAATATTCTTCCACACCTGGTTTTACTTAAACACAGACACACAACCCTTTCATGTCCAGCTGTTCCCCCCACTCTTTACACCCCACCCCTCACACCCCCCAGTGACTGTTGTCACAAGAGAGACTGCATTGCCCACACAGGGGAGCCAGTCCCTGTACTGCAGCCCATTACTACTCACATGATACCTTTCACCCAAAAATGAGCTCCTACCTATTAATCAGTCCTACCCCATAATATACACCACAAAGGTCTGGCTCCTCTGTTACACTTCATACAGTCACCCCCAAGCCTCTGCACAACTTTACAATGGACACACAGTCCTCCTTTTCTGTTGGGGGTCCCCTTCCTATCAGGGTTCAGAGCATGGGAAGCAGGGGTGCCCTGTAATCTACTCTTGCTACCTGGCCTCTGCTTGGAGATCTCCCACAGTTAAATTAGTGCGATGTCTGTCATTTGGCGCAATAAGCAATAAAAAGTAACAAATACACATTGCAATATATAACTGCAGTGCCAAAATCACATTTAATGCCCACATAACATTATTCAAGTGACAACTTCAAGTTTAATGTGAAAGGATTGTAGTAGTTTCCCTTCTTCATGGCCCACTTTGTAGGCTGCACACAGAAACATATATAAAGTGGGAACAAATACATACAGAGGCCCGGTGGGGACAATCTTCTATACTGGGATGAAACTACAAAGACGGATGGCTTGAGCAGCCGCACTCAAAAGCTCCAGTATGCTCGGGGGGGAAAAGTGGCGGGATGTCATCCCACTGTATTCCACCTTGAGGTCTACCAGAAACTTTAAAGTGATCTACTGGTAGACCACAAGCTACCTTTTGGGCACAGTTCTGCCTTTTGTAAACAACATCATGCATTTTTATTGCATTTTTGCATATTTGTTGTCCAAATCTAATGAGGTCTTATTAACAACTCTTGATCTTGCCTCTCCCTTCCTGTGTAAGCTGGTCTACGTCTGCTACTAAACATGCCTTACAGCAAGTGGTGGGAGGGCACACAGATTGGCACCCTTGCTTTGGTTGCCAAAATGCAATACAACAATAGATAGGCGAGAAATTGGCATGCTTTTAAATTTCCTAAACAGTCCTTAAACATAGTTATGGTATTTTTTTGTGTGTATTTGTGCATTTATTGTAAAATAAATGTGTAAAAAGTGGAGTAAAACATTACTAGTGATGTTGCTTATAACAACCAAGCAAGATGGTTTGCTTTGTTTTTCTAATGTTTGGAATCTGATTGCTGATTGGTTGCTCTGGTAATGCTTCACTTCACTTTTTACACAGTATTATAAATATACCCCTTAGAGTTGCCACCTTTGCATTATTGTCTGACTGGACAGTGACATCAGGGGCAGGTTGAATGACGGGGGGGTGGTGACAACAGGTGGCAACCCTATGTTGGTTTGAGCTAATTAATTCCATGTTCTCCTGCCTGGCTGCACCCACAAGCTATTAGATGTGTCTTTTAGCACTACTGCATTATTTTAAAGAAAAAAAAAAGGTGGCCCCTGAAATTTTGGATGTTACCCATTGCTGCCTTAGGCCATAGATATTTAATGGGAGACCCACAGACCAGATATGGCCCAGCAAAAGATTTTTATGGCTCTTGGTCAGTGTCGGACTGGGACCCCAGGGGCCCACCAGAAAACCTTAGACCCTAGGCCCACTTTCCAAACTATTTTTCCTCTCCACCCAACCTTATTATTCTCCTAGTCTCTTTTATGTACATGCTAGCATCTATTCTTCCATCTATTTCTCCTCTTTCTTTCTATTCAGAAATAAGGAATGACCATGAAACAGGCCAAATGGTCAGGAACTGGAGGGCCCACTGACACCTGGGCCCCCCGGGAGTTTTCCTGGTATCCTGGTGGGCCAGTCCGATACTGCTCTTGGTTTTCCAAGAGATCGACCAACTTTCTGTGTAATATATTTATTATATTATGAAGAAGACAAAGGCACTAGGATACAACATGAACACCTTACTTCTTACAGCCCTTAGGAAAAATTACTTACCCTCCAATGGAGCCTAGGAAATTTATTAACAGTTCAACTCTTTTGGTGTAGGATGTCACCCCTGACAGAACAACCTCAGGCTAATGACAGGGGTACTCCAGGGATTGCATCCCCCATGCATACCCTATACTTACACAGTGGCGTAGCGTGGGCTTTCGTCGCCTGGGGCCGACCGGAAATTTGCTGCCCCTCTATTAAGTTATTCTTAAAAAAAATAGACAAAATAAAAAAAGCAGCATTAAATTTTTTTTTTTTTTTTTATTGAATTTGAAATGCGGTGCGCATGTCATAATTGTCAAAAGTGGATTCAGCTGTGCGTCCGTGGCTGCCCATGGTGGCAGGGCCGCCATCAGAAATCACGGGGCCCCTCCCATCAGTACAGGACACACAGACATAAAAAGTATTAGGGTCACCCTACCACAGTGCCCCCTAACACTATGCTGGCCAGGCCCCCCTAACGCTATTCTGGCCACGGTCCCCCCATACAACTGCCCCATAGACAGTACCCCCATACACAGTGCCCCCAATTGCCCCATACACAGTGCCCCCCACACACATTGCCTCCAATTGCCCATAGAAAGTGCCCCAATTTCCCCATAGACAGTGCCTCCAATTGCCCCATACACAGTGTCCCCATAGACAGCCCCCTCCACACAGTGCCCCCAATTGCCCTTAGACAGTGCCCCTAATAGGAAGTGCCCCCATACACAGTGCCCCAATTTCCCCATACACAGTTCCCCCATAGACAGTACCCCCCAAAGACCTTGCCCCCCCCACAGAAAGTGCCCCCATACACAGTGCCCCAATTGCCCCATACACAGTTCCCCCAATAGAAAGTGCCCCCATACACAGTGCCCCCATAAACAGTGCCCCCAATTGCCCCATACAAAGTGCCCCCAATAGGAAGTGCCCCCATACACAGTGCCCCAATTGCCCCATACACAGTGTCCCCATAGACAATACCCCCCAAAGACCTTGCCCCCCAATAGAAAGTGCCCTCATACACAGAGCCCCAATTGCCCCATACACAGTGCCCCCAATAGGAAGTGCCCCCATACACAATACCCCACAAAGACCTGGCCCCCCCATGGAAAGTGCCCCAATTTCCCCATAGACAGTAGCCCCCACACAGTGCCCCCAATTTCCCCCATAGTACATACCCCCAGCAGACCATCGGCGGCGGCTCCTTCTCTCTTACAGGCAACAGGCGCTTCTATAAGGTTGCGCCTCGTCGCTGACGTGTGACGTCATACGCACGGGCGCAACCTTATAAAAGCGCCTGTTGCCTGTAAGAGAGAAGGAGCCGCCGCCGCCCCTTCTGATACGCCGCCCGGGGCCATGGCACCCTCGGCACCCCCCTCGCTACGCCACTGTACTTACATATTTCATGTAGGATAAGGTCCTAAGGGGGACCGAATCACTAGTACAGAGGGGGGCATATTTATTAAAGTGTGTAAGCCAACATCACTGGTGATGTTGCCCATAGCAACCAATCAGATCTTTTGTGTTCTGACACTCTTGACACTCTTGAGCAGAGGGCAGCTCATTGGCCAGTGTGTGGGATCAAAATGATGACTTCCTAAAGTGAAAGTCTGAAAAAGACCTCTAGGTTTGGACCATATTTGCTGTGGATGCAGGTTTTAAATGCATAATATTTATTCTGCATCTGGTCACCAAAACCCCTACAGGCCCAATAAATAGTGACTGTCTGGTATCTTCCAGCAGCCCCTCTGGTATTTGTCACAGTACGCCTGGAGTGTATACTTGGCGCCAACCCACAAAGTATTTGTCCAATCAGCTCTCTATTACTCTTTAATACAATTTATGCCTACCAGATTGCTAGGCAAAGTGGTCAAACTGTCCAACAAAATCTGGCTATACATGGCCAGCTTGAGATGTAATTTTATGTTACCCGATATTTTATTGCTTCACAAATTATAACTGCAATGGAAAATACAGGTCCTTTAAAGAAAAATAAAGAAACTTGTATGGCAAAATGTTTTACCAACTTCTCTGTGAGATCTTCATAAATTTTGTAGTACCTAAGACAAATCCCAGCTACTTGGACTATAAAAAAATGACTATCCTGAATCTAAATTAGTGCTAGAATTATAAATGAGACACAGTGGGTTTTTAAGATAACCTGTAACCACTGGCAGTCTTGTTCTCTATCTACTTTTATGTACTGTATATAAATACAGTACATAAAAGTAGATAGAGAACAAGATTGCCAGTGGTTACAGGTTATTTTTCTTAAAAACCCACTGTGTCTCATTTATAATTCTAGCACTAATTTACAGTGGCTTGCAAAAGTATTCGGCCCCCTTGAACTTTTCCACATTTTGTCACATTACAGCCAAAAACATGAATCAATTTTATTGGAATTCCACGTGAGAGACCAATACAAAGTGGTGTACACGTGAGAAGTGGAACGAAAATCATACATGATTCCAAACATTTTTTACAAATAAATAACTGCAAAGTGGGGTGTGCGTAATTATTCAGCCCCCTTTGGTCTGAGTGCAGTCAGTTGCCCATAGACATTGCCTGATGAGTGCTAATGACTAAATAGAGTGCACCTGTGTGTAATCTAATGTCAGTACAAATACAGCTGCTCTGTGACAGCCTCAGAGGTTGGGAGCAACAACACCATGAAGTCCAAAGAACACACAGGTCAGGGATAAAGTTATTGAGAAATTTAAAGCAGGCTTAGGCTACAAAAAGATTTCCAAAGCCTTGAACATCCCACGGAGCACTGTTCAAGCGATCATTCAGAAATGGAAGGAGTATGGCACAACTGTAAACCTACCAAGACAAGGCCGTCCACCTAAACTCACAGGCCGAACAAGGAGAGCGCTGATCAGAAATGCAGCCAAGAGGCCCATGGTGACTCTGGACGAGCTGCAGAGATCTACAGCTCAGGTGGGGGAATCTGTCCATAGGGCAACTATTAGTCGTGCACTGCACAAAGTTGGCCTTTATGGAAGAGTGGCAAGAAGAAAGCCATTGTTAACAGAAAACCATAAGAAGTCCCGTTTGCAGTTTGCCACAAGCCATGTGGGGGACACAGCAAACATGTGGAAGAAGGTGCTCTGGTCAGATGAGAACAAAATGGAACTTTTTGGCCAAAATGCAAAACGCTATGTGTGGCGGAAAACTAACACTGCACATCACTCTGAACACACCATCCCCACTGTCAAATATGGTGGTGGCAGCATCATGCTCTGGGGGTGCTTCTCTTCAGCAGGGACAGGGAAGCTGGTCAGAGTTGATGGGAAGATGGATGGAGCCAAATACAGGGTAATCTTGGAAGAAAACCTCTTGGAGTCTGCAAAAGACTTGAGACTGGGGCGGAGGTTCACCTTCCAGCAGGACAACGACCCTAAACATAAAGCCAGGGCAACAATGGAATGGTTTAAAACAAAACATATCCATGTGTTAGAATGGCCCAGTCAAAGTCCAGATCTAAATCCAATCGAGAATCTGTGGCAAGATCTGAAAACTGCTGTTGACAAACGCTGTCCATCTAATCTGACTGAGCTGGAGCTGTTTTGCAAAGAAGAATGGGCAAGGATTTCAGTCTCTAGATGTGCAAAGCTGGTAGAGACATACCCTAAAAGCCTGGCAGCTGGAATTGCAGCAAAAGGTGGTTCTACAAAGTATTGACTCAGGGGGCTGAATAATTACGCACACCCCACTTTGCAGTTATTTATTTGTAAAAAATGTTTGGAATCATGTATGATTTTCGTTCCACTTCTCACATGTACACCACTTTGTATTGGTCTTTCACGTGGAATTCCAATAAAATTGATTCATGTTTGTGGCTGTAATGTGACAAAATGTGGAAAAGTTCAAGGGGGCCGAATACTTTTGCAAGCCACTGTATATTCAGGCTAAACTTCTGGTGCAGAAATTATTATTACATGGTTAATAATCACTTACATACAAATTTCACAAGGCTCAATCTTCACAAGGATGAAGGCAGACATATAGGATGTGCACTTTTATAATCCAGCAACAGTACTGCAGACCAAATATTGTAATGGTCCTTTCTGTAAACAATTTAATTTACATTCAGTCTCCCTTACTACTCACCATTTGCAACATTGAAAACACAATATACTTTACTAATACAATATAGCAGCAGGCACAGCTTAGACAAGAAAACATAATTAAGGTCAAATAAACATAGAAGTCAGGTTAGAGGCTAGGTTAGTGATTTGGGCAGGCACTAACATATCAAAACAGAATTAAGATCAAATAAACATGCATTAAAGCGGATTGCAATATAAACAAAGTATGCCAAATGGTCATCTGATGTGTGTTTGGCAGCTGCAGGTGACAAAGTGGATGTTGGTGGGTGGTCGTATCAAAAGAAACAGCTGCCACCTCTATAAAACCAATTATTGCATTCTTAGTTAGAAGTGAAAATCTGTTTGTCTAAGTAACAGAAAGAGAAGGGTGAACAGATGGGGGTAAAGAGCCCTGTAAAAACTTTCATCACATGCAAAAAATTAAGTGGAACTGCCACCTACCATTCCTTTGAATTACAGAATTACAATCTTGGCTCTATTATAAGCCCACTGTGAGATTTTCAGACTCTAAGGGGCAAATTTATCAAAATATGAGTTTAGAGCTAAATACATTAAAACTCACCCACATTCTATTTATTCCTACTGGATTTTTAGAGGTGTATTTATCAAATGGTGAGTTCTAACTTTAACCTACTGAATGAACTTCATAAATGTCATAGGAATGAACTGAATGTGGTTGAGTATTTATGTAATCTAAATTCACATTTTGATAAATCTGCCCCTAAGGGTTTCTTGGTCAGATGTATGATTTTGGAGTAAATGGATTCCAGACTGAAGCTTAGAGACTTTAAAAACCTTTTAGATGAATGTTCTTTTCTATTGGCAGTGGCATAACTACTAGGTGTTCACACCTGGGCCTGCACTCCCTTGGGGCCAGCCAGAGCCATTATAAGGCTTATCGTGGGCAGCACTGCATAAGTCTTTGCAAACACACGTCTGCAGGCCGGATAGTGCAAATCCAGAGGAAGGGGGGCCTGTATGGGGACTTGGATGCACATTCTGCACCAAGCACCAGTTTTCATTGGCACAATGTGTTGCAGCATAATTCTTATGTTACTATGGAATTGAACAGATTAAGTGGTAAATTTGGCAAATATGTGACTTGGGGGTAAAAAGATAGTAACCTGAAGCTCAGGACCTTTAAAAACCCCTGGGTGAATATAGCCGGGTATTTTGGGGTAAATAGATAACTTGTAACCCTTTTAAAACCCATTGGTTCTTATGTCTTTTGCTACAATGCCCACAGAGTAGTTCTCTAATAAACACCAGCACAATCAGATTGGTCAGATGGGTAGGAATTTTGGAGTAAACAAATGGCTTGCTGAAGCTCAAAACCACTGAAACCACCCTTAGGTACCATGCACTGCTGAGTCACTCTGTTATACTATGGAACAATGTAATCTAATTGGCAAGATAGGAGGATTGTTATTTTGAGGTAAACCGATGGTAGCATTCAGCTCAATACCTTTGAAAACCACTTGGTACACTAAACATTTTGGCCTTTGCCACAAATGCACCGATGACTTGTTTTACATCAATTAGCACAATTTGGTCTTATCGTTAGGCACAGTTTTGGGGATAACTAAGGGCAGATTGAAGCTCCTTTTAAAACGCTCAGGATTTATTTTGTTGCATTTGGTCATACCCTGTGGAATACTGAAATCTGTGGACAAAGGATCCAAAGTTTTGTGCACAAAAACAATCTAAAACAGGGATACCCAACCTTTTTTTAACTTGTGAACCACAATCAGATGTAAAGTGTTGGTGAGCCACCCAAGTATGCAAAAAGTTCCTCGAGGATGTAAAATAAGGGCTCTGAGAGACTATTTGGAAGCCCCGTGTGGATGACTTCTGGCCTGCAGGAGTGCAGAGTGCTTGGAGTAAAACGGTGTCTCTGTGTTTCCAAACTTGCCTCCAAGCCAGAAATTTAAAAATGGCACCTTCTTTAAGGATACATCAAAGGGGGTGGTAAGCAACATATTGCTCATTGGTGGGGGAACACTGCTCTAAAAAAATACATCAGAAAAAAAATCTCTCTCATGATCTATTGATCCTGTGCTGTGCAATAAGCAAGCAGTATTTACTGGACACCCCAAGGATTACTCAATACACATCTGTTAAAACACTTGCGCAACAACAGGCACAGATTCAGTTTTATTAGCCATCTGAAAACCTTTATAAGAGATATTTTTTTTTTTTAAAAATAATTTTATTAAAAAAAACATCATGGTTGTTCATTTATATATAAACAAGCCATACAGAAATAGTTATGTACATACATACATCAAATAACAGAAATAAGATGTAATCAAAGTAAGGTAATAGTGTGTTAAACACACTTGTATACAGATTCCATAAAACAGGGAGAAATAAATTGTTATAGATATTGCTTTGCATACTTGACATATCTCTATATTATTATTATTTACAGTAATCAGTCCTTCAAGAACTACAGAATTGTACAATCGTGCAGGGATAAAAGCAATCCATAGTAATCAGTTGTGATACATCTTTAGAAGACAGCTCCGAAGTGTACCCATGTATCTTTCCCAAAGAGCCTGCTGCCTAAGAGGTAAGAAATAAAGTCGGTTAATATAAAAACACATCTGAACATAAGACCCAATTTGCGCTTGAATAAACTGCTAAGAAAAGCCAGACTTGTAAGGGATCCTTAAATGGCCTTGGTTATGTGCTAAAAATATACTAACATTTTACCAAATCAGTGTTTATATATAATTATATGTATTTTAATGAAAATTCTGTTTATTTAGGTTAATGCATCAATAGACATTTTCTATGCAGAAAAATGTACGTCACTTATTAAACACACTCAACCCCATATCTGTAGCACTCACCTTAAAAGTAGAGCAGGGCCATATCTACCGTACAGGAAGTCAAGGGCCTGTACAAAGGGCAGCAGCTTTAATACTTGATGCTAAAACTAGTGGAGGAACTAAGGAGAGGGTACATTCTACTTCAGCAATCAGCGCAAGGACAGAACAGCAGAATTGTGCATATGCTGATTCTCAGGGAAGGGGGGGAAAGAGCTGGACCTAATAATATGGCTCTATGGAAGAGCATCTGCCTTTACCTAGTGCCAAGTACTACCAGTAAACCGATATTATATCTACTCTGCAGCACTGATGGAGCTTACAGAGTTAAAGTGATACTGACTCTTTGCAGGAAAAGGTCAGTACACTGTATCACTTTACGGAAGGTTCCTGACATCTAATTAATATGTTAAAGCAAACTTGTTGATATGCCTAGCCCTGTTTCTTGGCTGTGTCAAACCACAGACTAAGTAACTCCTGCTGAAGCCCCACGACCAGGCCCAATATCACTGTAGCAACAGTTTAGGCTGAAGATGTGTCAGGTCCAACACAGGTAAGTGACAGGACTGGGGAAGAGGCAGGAGTTAGTTTTAACACAAACTCTTGCCTCACAAAGCTTTTAAAAGTGATATGGATACATTACTCTAAAGTCCTAAAATATGTCACTATCACTGCTGAAGGCAGACTTTCTATTTGTCAGATCCAACTCATGCAGACTGCCTCACCTTGAAATTATTGAGGCGCCTCAAAGTACTTACACAAGTGAATTTAATTACATATAAACATTGATGTGGTAAAAATATTTATATAGTGAGCACACAATAGATTGCCTTACATGCATGTACTACATACCATCTCTGCAGTAAGACTATTATGTACATTTACAAGAACATTATTATGGAGTCCCAAAATAAAGTATCACCCATTCCTTTTATACTTAGTTGAAAAGACATAAGTGGAGAAAAAGGCGATTGTAACAAAAAAGGGATGAACGCAGACTGGTGAAAAGAATTAGTGAAGACAAAATGGCATCTCACCTCGATGCAAGTAAGTAATCTGTATTGTCAATTAGCAATTCATATAGTTGCATGCTACAAACTGCAGTGGATGCAGTTGTGCAGCCATGCAGTATGCACTTCAATTAATTGCAGATTAGCAATGAATATCGAGCCTTTTATTTGCATTTAGTATTAAATGTGTGAGGTGGCAACCATAACCAGAGATAATACAAAAAGTTGAAGGGACTTACTTGAAGGCATCCAGAGCACGAGCTGAAGCTGTGTACTGTGTAAGAAAAAGCTGGACATCTGAGAAAGACCACCCAGCAGCTTTACAGGGCTCTATAAACTAAAAGTGATAGTGGCAGAGAGAAAGAAAAAATTAGTTAGTCCTAATCACTAAGGGCAAACATCTTTAAAAGCACTTTGGAGAAAAATATCGGTTAAAGTATTTTACAGGAACCTACCTTTTCTACAAGGTCAATAAAAAAATCCCGTACATCTTTATTATGGGTTAGACTTGTGCCGATGTTCACAAGAGCACGAGAGAGTGTCTGAAATGTAAGAGGATAGGAATAAAACAGTGCATTTTCATACATATTATAAATGTAGGAATTTTAAGAATCAACAATATTATAGGGCACACACATCTGCAAGTGCAGTGATCAAAAAATTCCAGCATCAATGTGGTTGCAAATGGGCGGTGCTCTTGATGTGCTATGCCCACTTCAATTGCAGTTGATTTACCAAAATTAATGCTACTGGGAGTGCTCTTTGTCACTAATCAGGTGCAGTTGTGCCAAATATTTCTGAAGTTTGCCTGGCATAATTTCCTGTGCTCCCAGCAAAGTGATGTGTGCGCCCAATTCATTCAGCACAACAACTACAGTGATTAACACAGGGTGTCAAGGAAATCCTGGAGCTATGGCCTGGTCTGAAGTGGCAGTAGCTCCAGGGTTCCCTTGCGTCAATAGGTGCAGCAGCGCTCAATTTAAAACAGAAGGCAGGAAGGATTGAGTAGCACAGAGCACAGCTATACGGAAGTGCAAAGAGCGCATTGACACAAATAATTTTAGTAAACGTGGTTTTACGCCAAATGACTGTGGGGCCTCAACTGCACTTGCAGACATACATCAGCCCTTATATATGTGTATCCAATCTGCAATAAAAAATTGGGACACACACAGCCTAAACCCAACAACTGAGCTTAAATATACACTTAAATATATATGACAATGATTACATGATTTGTCTTACCTTAAAATTTGAGTCCATTTCATGGAAGACACTAATTTTACCTCTTAATGATGTACACACCAAACTGAGGGAGGAAAGAGAGCATATGTCAAAATTTTCATTTCAGTTTGCTGCAAATTGTGTTAGTGTCCTAGCAATTCCTACCTCACTCATACCAGCATAATCATGCAATCAGTCTGAAAATTCGTTATGAATACTTATGTCACCCTACAATAAATATGGCCCACTAGCATTCTCCAAGTGACATTTTTATCATGATCAACACATCGCCATTTTATTGCCTAATGGCTTATGCAAGGTCTGAAGTGATGTATAATAACAGCATAAAATATGGGGCAGCATAAAAAAAACACAAACCTCTATAAATTACCAAATACACATAAATAACAATTTCACAAGTCTTGGTAAATAGGCTCCTTAATCTGCATCAGGGTGAAGGTGACACTCAGCTTTTCATTTACTGTCACCTTTTATGCTGATCCAGAAGGTCTTTGTCTGTTATCAGAATTTTCAGATCTTTTAAATCCTGGAGAAATTCTTTATCTAAATCCATATCCATGTCATCTGCTACATCTGCAAGCATGAGGAACACAATTATAAGGGCAGAATGACAAGAAGGAAAAACATATGGATAAATAAAACATTTTGGTGAAAATAAAAACATGCAGAAGCCCAAATTATATATTAGTAAACTAAAGGTATAGTGTAAAATCACTTTTCGCCTTTTGTTTGGGATCATGCAGTGATCCCCAACCAGTGGCTCGCGAGCAACATATTGCTCTCCAACACCTTGGATGTTGCTTCCAGCGGCCTCAAAGACGGTGCTTATTTTTGAATTCCTGGCTTGGAGGCAGGTTTTGGTTGCATAAAAATCAGGTGTACTGCCAAACAGAGCCTCCTGTAGGCTGTCAGTCCACATAGGGGCCAAAAAGCCAATAATAGCTCTTATTTGGCACCCCATAACTTTTTTCATACTTGTGTTGCTCCCTAACACTTTTTCCATTTGAATATTGCTCACAGGTATAAAAGTTTGGGGACCCCTGTGCTAAGGGATAAACTTTTGTAGAATGGCTAGAAGATTGTACGAATCACTGCTGAACAATGTGCAAAGCAAGTACATGCTACTAGACTATTAAAGCTATAATTGGTGCAAAATGTGCCTCTAAATGATTAGACTGAATACTTTTGCCAACAACATATTTTTTTTTAATAAGAAATAATTAGATTTTCAGTACTTTTAGAAAAAAAATTTAGAAATAAAGTGTGTGTGTGTAAGGTTTATTATTCAATAAAATGAAACAGTCTGAAAAAGGTCTGAATACTTCTGCAAGGCACTGTCAAAATATACACAGGTAATTTCTTCTACACACACCCACTGCACCAAGTGTCCAGTTCTGAATGAGGTGTTCAGCACAGGTAGCAAAGTCCTCGAATGTCAAGTACTGGAGCTTTCTCTTCCCCGTCTCAAACCGACTGTTGGCAAAAAATACTATAGCGGCATAATCCCTGCAAGAGAAAACTACACATGAGATGAGAGGAGATGTAAATAAGAGGCATATTTGTAACATGCACATTACAGGTAACAGCAAAGCAGATTACCTATATTTTTAGTGATGTTTGCAAAATCAATATACCCAACACACTGTACAGATCAAAATAGTTAAAAAGAGTTATATCTATATATATATATTAAGTGTTAACTGTGCTGAAAATTTTCAGGCACATAAAGGTGCCATCTATATCAAAGAAATGTATCACGGAAGCAGAGTTAATGCAATGCATACCTTGCAAGTTTATCTGATAACAGGAAATTCTGCTGGATATTTTCCACTAAAGCACCTCTCATCTCCTCTACCACTTTAAACACTCGCTTGAAGTTGTCAAACTGTAATGGTGCATAACATTTTTTGTAAGAATATTACAGCACGCCACAATACTTTTGCAAATTAAATACACATTATGGGCTTATTTTGCATAATGTATCACTACATTATGCAAAAAAAAGAGAAGGCTTAAAAGTCAATTACCACCTGAAGGCTTATTACCTGCCTCCTGCAGCTTTTTAGGGTTACTCCAGTCTTTGAACTGATGTCTTCAAGGTCTTTCTTAGTTCCTTTAGAGAGTTTCTTACCAAGGACTTCTCTGACAAAAGCCTCATCAAATGCATAATATCTAAGAAATGCAAGACGTATGAGAAATTCATGCCTGTCCAATTCTTTCCATGTAGTGAGAAAATTATTTGACATCAGATGTTGAGGACATATTATATTGAAATGATGTCATGCCAGTCTGTGTACCTCTTAGCCAAGGGGGTTATTAAAAAATTACTATGAGCACCAAATACAGCACAAATACTGCTCTAGCTCACTTAACATTTATAAGTGGTGGCAATGGGGGTTTTGTCATGCAAAATGAATGTCAAGAAGCCTGGCAGATTTGGTTAGTTGATTACAAACTGTGTGTCTATAGTAACTGACCAAAATAAATAATGACATGTACGCACACATATGCACTGAGTTATTAAAACTCCATTTTTAAATTAAAATATAAAAAGAACCACGGCATTGCCCTGTAATAGTACATGTTACTAAATGTTTGACAAGGGCAGCACAATCACTATATGGCACCACCGTGAAACACAATGATACAGCTAAAACCCCTGCCTTATTTCCTTTAAGAACATACTTATTACTTACTAAGTAAATACTTATTTATTGTATACAAAATGTCAGATTCTTAAAGCACTTTTGGATATTTAATTTAGTAAGGCTGTTAATCTTTAACATACCAGGTATATTTAGCAGAAATACCTAATTTGTGCAGGTTTGTCCAGCATTAGAATTACTAGGTGTAGTGTTGTACTAGGTTCAGAGGTTTAAATCAGCATTTTACAGAGTACATTTTTATTTTTAATAATTCTTTTATTATGCATAATCAGTTGTACAGAAGTCAGCAGTGGAAGTTTGTTTATACAGTATGATTTAGTAATTATGATTAACTCAGTTGGTCTAGATATATGCATGGTAGTTTTAGGAGGGGAGGGTGTTCAGTGACATAAATCGGTATAACTAGGGGGTCATGAGACTTCAAGGTGATTCTGAGTCCATCCATACTTCCTAGTCTTTATCACATTTTTTGGGGCAGCCCCATCTCATATATGTAAGCTTGTATAGGGGTATGGCTTTATTAATCTTCTCTTCCCATGTTCCTTTTTCTGGTCCCCTGGTAGATTTCCAGTTTAGTGGAATTCAATATTAAGAATTCAAGTTTTGTTTGCTCTGTTGAGCGACTGTTCTTCTGGTTAAGAAGTATAACTAATTAGTCTTGTGAGAGAATTATATCTGTCTTATCCTGTATATTCCTAGCCACCTTCCCCCAGAACCGTTGCACCATTTAACATGTCCACACCATATAAAGAAAGTCAGCAGGTGAGTGTTGACATCTAGGACATTCTTGGCTTATACATGAGTTCATCTAACCCAATCTTTGGGGAGAAAAATATGTATGGAGGATGTATTTTAATTGCATAAGTCTATCCCTTCTACTTATTTATGACCCCCTCTTGAGAAGATTCCAGTATATCCTCCCATTGATCTGATGTCAGTTGGGGGAGGTTCTGCTGTCATTTATTATATCATTTATTCAGGGGAGTGTCTGTTGCACTTATGAGACTGGCATAAAATTGAGAGAGAGGTTTTTCTTGGGGTTGTATTTATTAGTTGTTTGGAAAATTGAGCTGCTATTGCATGTCTTAACTGTAGATACCGAAAAAACATTTTATTAGGGAGAGAAAACATTTATTTTAATTCTCGCAAGGGTAATAGTTTACCCTCCACTATTACATCAGAGATATATTTTATTCCATGTTTTGCCCACTCCTGTGTATCTGGAATTTTAGCTAAGTGCTGTAGGTTAGGGTTAGACCATAATGGGGTATAGACAGAACAGTGATGCTGTAGTTTGGGATAAAGCTGTATTGCAGTTTTCCACGCTCTAGTTGTAGTTTTTATCAATGGTGTGGCTTTCTTAGTAGGGGCTGTACCTCTGTTTAGCAAATTTTTTAGTTCTTCTAGAGACCTCAATACCTAAACATCCAAAAGTGTAGCTGCATTGATCAGGGATGGTGATGACCATCTCCACGCCACTGTCAGCTGTGTGGCTAAATAATACAATAGGGGTCACACCCTGAGTTTGTCTGAATACATATGTTAACTTGGGTATAACCACCATCTTAAATAGATTAGTGCCCTGTCAATAACAGAGGGAGGTGTCCCCAAGTTTCAATTCTGGTTTTGAAGTACCTGAGAATTGGGTTTATATTAAGCTTGGTATATTTGTTCAAGTCTGTATGTGTCTAAAACCCCAGATATTTGAAAGTGTCTACTCACTCAAGGCCATGGATCTGCTCAGGTGATTTTGGTGGTATTAGGTCTACCAGGAATATGAAATATTAGCCCAATTTAGTTTTAGCCCCGAGAAGGTTGTATGAGTATTTATGTCAGACAACGCTGATCGGTCAGGATCAGCAACAGAATTTTTAACCCAAGTCCGAATAACTTTGCTTACAATAAACAAATATGTACACAGCCCCTTTAATGCATTCATTGGCCTGTATCGCTTGTATTGAACTTAGCTGGATTTTTTCTCACAACTTATCTTTTTGATCTCTGAAACTCTTGTTATTTTTCTGTGGTTAGATACAGCTGTTCTAAAGGTTAAGAACTTTTTTTAGCTTTCATAAAATTAACCTGGGGTAAAATCACCAATTATAACAAATATGTATATAAACCATTGTGTGCAAACATTGTTATATACATTACATGGTTTATATGAGAGACATGTTTACCATATAGATAACAACTGTGTAGAGTAACAGAACAAAATAGAGGAAAATATTTTTCTCAATTTCCTACCTTTCAATTAACATGCTTTGTTTGTAGGGAGGTATCTGAAAAAGCAGTTGTTGCACAAGTTTTGGAGGATAATGAAGAAGCCTCTCAATCATTTGAAATGTACGGTAATGATCCATTGTGTCACTTTCCAAGACATCAGCTCCTGCACCAGTCTGATCCAGAATTCCACTTTTCAGTCGAATGTTAACAGCATCACTTACTGAAATTCAATTAGTCACACAGACAGAGGCAATTAATACACTTGTCCAGTGCCCATTATCCTAATATTTTTCTTCTCCAAAATTGAAGTCACAGATATAGGCGTCTGCCAATTACTGGAGTTGGCTCTCAGTCACTGTGCTGTGCAGATTTGTACAGTGTTAGGGTTCAGAAAACAACCAAGAACACTCATAGGGGATTACTTAAACTCTTGTTGTACAGTGTAAGACTCTACATATTTCTCAAAACTCGCACAAATATGATGAAAAAAAAAAATAACTACTGTTTGTTCTTGGATTTTGACGCTTTTATAGCAAGATGGCTTTCTACCTTCTCAAAATATTTCACTTTATAAGCTTGTCAAGTGCCGATATTTGGGAATACTTAACTGCACTGCCCTCCAATAGTCTTACCTACAAAAACAGCTATTTGTGCCCCTTTCTAAGTTATTATAGGCTTGGCAGATTTATTTCACGCTCTGGGACACTGACCTCATCCCTTATAAAACAGTAAAAGACTGTGCCTTGGAGAAAAAATAAAATACACTGAGACTATACCTGAATATCCATCCAGCCAGAGTTGATAGACTTCCTCGTCTATTAGTGTGGTGTTACCCACAAACACATCTAGCTCATTAGTCATGCTGGCAATTTCTGCAGTGGAAGAAATATTAGTTAAATGGCTACTCCAAGACATAATCAATCACCCTATTCCCAGCACCTGCCATTGTGACAACCTCATACACTGGAACAGTAAAATCTAAATATACTTTCAATTCAAAGTATTTTCCAGTACTGTCTTATATACACATAGGACAGCCCAAATCATCTACTTCTGAAAACACTGGGCTAATTAGCATCTAGGCAATAACCCATTGGCAACCAGATTTTAGCTTTTAGGGCACACAGGGAGATTAGTTGCAGCGACTTTTGGATAAGTTGTGGCAACTAATCAGCGCTGCGAAAATGCGCACGCGATTAGTTGCTGCGACAGCAATTAAGGTCTATGGGATACAAGTCTCCACTATTAGTTGTCGCAACTGTCTTAATTAAAAGTTGCGGCGACTAACCGCCCCGTTTGTCTTCACCTTAAGGTGAAAAACACACCAGCTGCTGGTAGCAGCTACTTGTCACGGCCACAGAAACAGACAATGCTGATCATTTACTGATAACTGTCTCTACATGTGTTTTAGCAGAGGCAATTCTCGGTATTTTCTATGGCAGGGTATTTGCTGGCGTTTAGTAGCAGTGACAAGTGGCTGCTACTAAGTAGTTCCATGTGCCTTCACCCTTACTCTTCAACCTTGTTTAAAAAAAAGTTAGCAGGTTACTATCTAGGTGCAGAATTGCCCAGTGTTTATGAAACACTTGCAGCTCAGTAATCGCATACATAGGACTTCTGATTCACTCCCTAAACAGATTCTTTTCTACCTCCATTGAGCCCCTAATCATTTCTCAGTATGTGCTTTTGAGAATACTAAGAAATCTTCCTACAGTCTCCCAGAGCTGACACCTCAAACATAGCGCCCACCTGTCCCGTTTTCCGCGGGTCGGTCCCGATTTTCTTAACCCAATGCGCAATCCCGTTTCGCTGTTTAAACCCCCTGCCGGCAGGTCCGTCCCGCTTCCTTGTGTGCCTGACAGATATCGCCGCAATGTAATCTCGCGAGACTGCACGTCACAGCTACAGTACTACAGGCGGATTCACATTGCACTGCGCCGCCTAGAGGAAGGACCGAGTACTCTAGCGTTAAACAATCATACAAGCAATATGGTTATCTGACGGTTCCGGGTGTCAGTCATGATATTTCTCTGTTTGCAGCTCCTGCGTTTGTCAGAGAAAAAAAAAAGCATTTGTCTTTTTACGCAGTGCTTCCAAGCAATGCTCACTGGCACCAGAGCCCCACATCTCAAAGTGTGCCCATTACTAATTCTTTTTTTTTCTCTGCTCAAAAGAACTCATATTTGTGCCAGGGATTAAAAAGACCCGCTTTGTTTTTTCCTGATAAGTGTAGGCGAAAATCGAACTCCAGTAGCTACAACTGGAACTTGTGCTCCCAATAGTTTCCCAATAGAGTCTTTTGTTTCTTGCTTGTGTCTACTTGTACCAGGAGGAATGCAAAAAAAAAATTCTATTTTGCAGCAATGGCACCACCACCAGAAAGACAAACTGTGCCTGATTTCTGTTGTGGGCGCCCATAGGCTGCCTCCATTCTCCGCAAGATGGCATGTGTGCGCGTTCTTTTAGCTTACATACGGATCACTGGGGACAGGATGTGCTTAAGTTTTCTTGGTGTCCCTTCTTATGTCGCTTCTTATGCGAGCAAAATTTACATGTGTCTGAGCGGCATGCCACCCCTAAATTTATGCTGCCCTAGGCCTGGGCCTTTGTGGCCTCACCATACATGTTGGCCTGGCAACAAACAACATGTCCAAGGGTGTACCGTGGTGCCTGGTCCCTTAGACATGCGGTGACATCCCAAAGCACATGTAGAATAGGAAGTGGAGACAAAGATTTTGGCTGAGGACCTTACCCCATTCTGCCAGTAAATCCACACAACGTTCCAGTGGTATTCACGAATCCTGACGAAGGGAGGGAGCGCTCTCCTGAAAAGTTAAGTTGTGTGGTTTTTCTGGCAGAATAAATGAGATATGCTTCCCAGCCAAAATATTTGTGCATTTGGTCTCCTATTCCTATTTAACCACCACCAGAGCCTCTGCTCTCAATATTTATGCAAAAGTACTATTCATTCATCTTAGAGCTGCGCTTTGTGCCAAGAGGGGGAAAATGACACATTTATCTGTTTGCTGAAGCCATCTGCAGCTATCAGAGCCTCTTGCTAATTTGACCAAAAAAGAAAAGGGTTTTCAAACTAGGGCCAGGTGAAATTAACTTATCTTTTTAGGTTTTTGTTCCATGAGGGGGCCACTTTACAGTTTAGGGACAAAAATCTGTAATTTAGGAGAAAAATAGGTGTTTTTTTCATGGGGGCGTTGGAGGGTCTAAGTATTTTTGTGCAAACAAGTGGCAGATATTTTTTCACAATTCAGGCATATAACAAAGACTTATTTAGAAGACTGGATGAAACTGACCAAAAGTCATACTCTTTGTTTACTTAGGGCCTAAATCAGAAGTGTATATGTTCCTTGGCTGTGTGTGCAAAAAAAATAGTTTTGTACACTCTTTTAAAACGATGTCAGCACTTTAAAGATAACTGGTGTGTGTGTGTATACTAGAATAAGTACAAGGGTGTTTTTACACACATGGTGTACACCACCATTTATTGTGCGCGCTGGTCTTAAAATTTGTGTACATGCACACAAGCACACAGCTTAGAGGGAACAGTGTCCTTAAAGGGCATCAGTGGAGATTGGTGGTGGCAGGGGTTTCCCCTGTTTTATGGAGTTAGACCACACCAGCACACCCACATTTACTCATAAAAAGACATTTTGAAATCTGGTCCAGTGACAAAATATGGGCTTATTTAGGAGAAACCTTTCCTGGTTACCAACAATATCCGCTACTACTAAAGCCTTCTAGAGCTCCTTCTTGCCAGGGAACAAAAAAAAAGACCAACTTGCTATTTTCCGGCACAATACTAGCCACCACTGAAGCCTCCGCTCCAATAATCATTCATTCCACTGCTGGAAATTTAATGTAGAAGATATAATTTAGTAAATAGATCCCAATATAAATAGCAGATGTTACGCTATAATAAACAGTTCATCTAGATAGTTAAAATAAATAATTAAAGTGTTAATATAAGTGAATCAATTCATTGGGGCAGTGGAATTTGCCTAAAAATGTTTAATTCATAGGGGGTCTATGGAGTTTGCCCCAAGCATCTCTGCATTGTCTTTAGCTTGATATGCAAGTTACATAAGTGCAGTGCAGTTTTTGCACATGTAAATTGTGTATGTTTTGACTTAACTTTGTACATAACTTATGCAATTTGAGTAATGTTCACAATATGGCCAGGCCCGGGCACAGTTGTGCCATCTGCCCAACAAACAATTTTTTCTAAATCTGGAGGTATTGCTGGGTTGGGATGGGATGGGGTGTTGTATCACACCTAGATGATGGACACAAGCATAAGAACTGGCAGGGCTGTACCTAGGGCAGCACTAGATGTAATTCTGTTGCTGTTCACAGCACATTATATAGAGAGAACAATAGGTAATAGCATTTAAATACTGTATAGTGAGCATAATAAAAAAGACCAGAACACATTTTACCATAAAAGCAATAGTTAAAAGCATCCAAAGCTCATTATACAAAGAGAGCAATAGGTAATAGCTTTCAAAGTGCCTTATAAAGTGTAAGCGATTACACTTACATTTTCAGCACCTTATATAGTAAGAGAAATAGGTAATGGCCTCTCCATATAACAGGGTGAACACAGCAGGACTTGCATCCTAAGAACACTGATTGTATTGTCAAGGACAGTGGGATTAGCACTCCAAAAACATTATTTATTTTACTTGCACTGTGTACATTATTAGAGGGGACCATGCACGCACCAAGGCAAAAGCCTTTGATATCTGACGGTTCAGCTCTAAATATTAGTAGAGAAAATGAACAATCTTTCCTGCAACCCATGGTCGTGTAATTATAATGTGTATGGCCTATTACCCTAAAATTGTGAGTGAGAAGCAGTGGAGTTTAGCACTCCAGGCACATTATACTGTGAATTGAAATGCCCTGACACAAAAAGTATTTTATAACGTGAGAGCTGTGGATACCGGTACTCCATGTACGTTACTGCAGTGAGAGGCCCTGGGTACCGGCACACCAGTCTGTACTGTACTCCTGTGATAAAAAAATGTTGTATGATATTTTTCTGAAAGCTGCAGTTAAAGAAAATGCATCTTTCCACCACAACAGAAGAATAATTAAGGCCTTTTGGTATGTTGTGTAGGATGTTATCAGCACACCATAGGACTTATTTATGAACAGAGATACTAAATTGCCTCAGTGCAGTTACCCATAACAACCAATCCATCACTGCTTTAACTTGTAGTAGCAAGTTAAAGGATAGTTACTAATTGGTTGGATTATTTTGGACCTTAAAAGAGGAGCTAAGTGTTAAAACAGCTTAATTGCCAGTGCCAACAGCTATATGCCAGTACCTGTTATGTTGCCAAAGGCTTTGTTAAAAAGTTGACCCTCTGCTAGTTTTGCCACCTTATCTGAAAAAAATACCAGCCCTCCATATTTTTGTGCATATTCCCTATTAATTACTTTGGCATCAAGCATCATTTTTTTTCGGCCAGGTGGCAACCCTACCCTCTGCCCATTTTATACTGCACAGAGCCTCTGCCTAAGTACCTCTTGTTTTTTTTTTCCATAAAATCCCACCCACCCATTAACTTCGCTTTTGTCCATGTTTACTGCACCAACAAGCCTGCAGACTGGAAAAGGTGGTATAAATGGCTCTCCACCAACAAATAGATGTGAAGGATGCTGGGAGTTGTCTTTAAGCCACAGGTTGGCAATTCCTAGTGTATGCAGTATGGACATGCAGTATGGACATGCAGGAATGAATGATTTTCCATTATTACTGGAGGGTCTTCCATTATAGCGTGGGCTGTAGTTGTGAATATCTATCAGAAAGATACTCCTCCCAAGCATATTGTATAGACAGTAATCTTCAAGTGTGTTTTCAAAACCATTTTTTTTTTGGAAAATGCGATTTACACACGTTAAACACACGTTAAATGTGTAGAAAAGCATAAAAAGCCTGTTCACATATGTACATTTCTATGTGTATATCTGTGTGTGTGTAAATATAGAGTGATTCCGTGAGATTGTGTGTGTGCCAGGATTGTTCTGTATACAGGATTTCCTGAGCACACACAGCATGTGACGTCACACACCTCCCTTTATCCCCCTCTTCTCCTCCCCTCCCCCGTCTCTATCGCTCCCACTCTCTCCCATCAGCAGCAGGAGCAGGTTAGCCCTCTGTCTTTTATGGAACACTATTTCTTCATTTTCGCCTTTCTGTCTGTCTGTTATGTCTCTTTTATTGTTTTATGTCTGCATTCCTTCATTGCAGTGTCCCCTTGCTTCCCCCCTTTCTACTCTCTCTCCCTCCATCCTCACATCTCTGATTTTGCCATTCTAGTGCTCTATCACCATTTCTCCCACCTTGTGTCCCCGTTTCTCTGCTTTCCTTATTCCCATCTGACGTAGGTGCTTCTGTATCCGTTTTAGCAACCATTAATCCAATTCATTAATCATCTCCTCACAGTATGTGTGTAGCTCTGCAGCCATATACTGTATATATCCTATATTTCCATCCCTGCCTGTCTGCCTTTTCAGCTCACATCCTTCCATTTTAGTCTGACTGATCCCACATCACATTTCCCTTCTATTCACCGTTCTTTTAACACAAATCAATCTCTTTGATCACATTATCAACTGTGGGGGATATAGATTTTCCCTTTTCTGCAGGTTTTTTGGTCTTTTTACAGCATATTTTTTATAATGCATGTTATCTGCTGTACTATATTTTAAATATAGATGCAAACATTTAGTAGACATTTATACTATCTTATACAGTTTATGTTTTTATGTAGGTGGGGGAAACAATTCCCTTGCACAGGTCATTTCCTGCAGGCTCTTTCCATAACGATTACAGCTGTAATTCCCAAACTATGAGGTAGTCCCCATACAGGGGCCTAAAACAGTGGCTGGAGGTCCTTTCATTATAAAGAATGCTTATTTGTTCTCATATATAGTCCCAAAAGCCCGCTATATTTGCATTTAGGGAGAGATTTGGGATAAACCCTTTTTTGTTCTATATATTCCTAAAGCTATTGTTGAATGGCTGATACAGCAGTGTTTTCTTATATCTGTAACCTTGTTATTAGCTAAGGGGGGCCTCACTAAATATTCAAGTGGCATAAAAGAAACACTAGAAATCCACTGGATTACAGTCAGGAAAATAGCATGGCAGCAGTGCAAATGAAAACTGCTCCTCATCCTAGTAAACTACAACAAATGCAATAAAGTTCAATTGAGACAAATAGAAATGTACCCATATATAAGATAAATAGAACTTTACCTATATATATATATATATAGTAAATTATGGAATCTATACGCGTAGGTTATATATAGCATACATTTTATTCAGGGCAGATTTAGTGTGAATTTAGAACTTACAATAAATCTGTCCTATAATCGCCAAACATCTTTCAGAATTCCAACCCTTTTTCCTCTCTCACCCAGTTTGTTTCATTTCTATTTTTATAACATAGGTCTTGCTGGGTATCTTATTTAATCACTAATTCTTTGGTGCCTTCTGTTTCCAATAATTGTTCATTTTTTAAATGGGTTGTTCACCTTTAAATTAACTTTTAGCATGATGTAGAGATTATTATTCTGAGACAATTTGCAATTGGTTTTCATTTTTTTTATTATTTGTGGTCTCTGAATTATTTAGCTTTTTGTTCAGAAGCTTTCCAGGTTGGAATTTTAGCAGCTATCTGGTCACCAGGGTCCAAGTTAACCTAGCAACCAGGCAGTGGTTTAAGAGAGAGGTAGAAATATGAATAGCTGAGGGTCTAAATAGAAATATAAGTAACACAAAGTAACATTAACACTAAAATTGTAGCCTCACAAAGCAATAATTTTTGGCTGCTGGGGTCAGTGACCCATATTTAAAAGCTGGAAGGAGTCAAAAGACGAAGGCAGATAATAAAAAAAACTAAAAAATGAAGACCAATTGACCAGTTGCTAAGAATAGGCCATTCTATACCATACTAAAAGTTAACCTGAAGGTGAATTTTGTGTATACTCAGCACCTTTCTGTCGATTTGTTATTATTGTTGATGTTGTTATTATTAGTATTATTATTGTTATGTATCTTATTATGGGTATTTATGTCATTTTTGCCCTCAGAAGCATCCTACTCAGAGATCAGCCTTTGAATGTTCAAGGGAATGACACTGAATACTTTTTAACTTCAAACTCACTCTAGAAAATCTTTCCTGCCTACATTTCCATCATTCTTCATGCATGGCAGAAAGCCACCTCAAGGAAAGCCCATTTGTGCACGTCATAATAGGGAATCCAAGAGTTGCCAACCTGCTGTGAAATCGTATGCGCTTTACCCGAAACATGTCTGAATTGAACCTGAATTAATCTGAATTCATTATGTTAAAGGTTTAACAGATTGCTGTCATTATCAGAACTTGAAAATTAAAGAATTGAAACTGCATCAAAAATTAAAGGCAACCACTTTGTCATTGGATCATGTTGCTGCTGAGTCAGCTGAATGCTTAAGGCCTAGTAAGACTGTGTTTACTACGCCAAAATTTGTAGTGTGGATGGAACTGAATTTTACTAGTCACCGATTTTACCGTTATTCAAGATTTATCTGGATTTTCAGAAGTGAAAGACTTATTCAGAACTCAAATAACAACAACTACTGCTGAAAAGAACAAATATAAAGCTGTACGTTTGCAGGAATATAACATTTACTAAACATGGTAAGAATATAAAAAGTAGCTTTTTTCAGAACTGATATGAGGACCAAGAGTGATTAAAGCAAACAATTGCTTATTCTGATACTATTTTGCTTGAAGGAGGAATCCAGATCAGCTTCTCCTCCATTTTATCTATTTTTTTAGCTGCACACAAGGCCTAAGTTATGACACAGAGACTCCGACAGATAAATTCTAGACTGGGTATACAAAATATTTGTTGATACTCTATCCAAGATCTCTTATATTTGACTTTGGCTGAGATACAGAAAGAAGAGTACAAGAAGTATCTCTAGAAGAGAAGTTTCTTGGCGGTTAAGTAGCAACAAAATATTACAACCCCCACCTCTGAGTACACATCAGAAATTAATAATGAATGAGGAATGTGGCCTTCTTGGAAGGGACCTGTCAAAGGTTACAGATGAGGAGATGCTTTCACATAGTAAGGAAGAATTAGTGAGGAAGCTGAGGGAAGAAGAGGCAGAGAAAATGTCTGCCCTTATCCAAAGAGGGCGCCTGATCAAAGAGGTTAACCGCCAACTACAAGGTCACTTAACAGAAATTCGTGAACTGAAGCAAGTCAACCACCGTCTTCAGGAGGAAAACCGGGAGCTAAAAGACCTCTGCTGCTTCTTAGATGATGACAGATTGAAAAGTAAGAAGTTGGCTAGTGAGTGGCAGCTCTTTGGCTATCATGCAGCAAAAGTACTGAGGGAGGACCTTGGTGGATACCTGAAGAAACTTTCTGAACTGGAGAGACGTCAAGAGGAACTCATGAGGGAAAACTCCTGTCTTTCTGAGGTTTTCCTGGCTTTGGAGGAAGATAGTGGGCCTATAAGGCATCACGCTAGTCCCGTGGCTGCATCAGAATTGAGTCTTTTACCCTGCGGGCCTAGAGACTTGGGTGATGGGAGTTCAAGCACAGGTAGTGTGGGAAGCCCAGACCAGCTCCATGTTGTTTGTTCTCCAGATGATTAAAAGGCAGTGAGCCCTTACAGCTGTGAATGTATATGGCCAAAAACAGGGGGCTATTGACCTTTAAACTAGGACTTAATCATCATCTCAGCATAACAGAAGTAATAACTGGGTGAAGTGATGATTTGATCTCCATGCCCACTCTCTGTATATTGCAGGCAATAGATAGCTTGGTCTTTACCCTTTTAACTTGCCAATTAAGCTGAGAAGTTTGAGACTGTTTAGTTTCTGTTAATCTCTCTTATATACACGAATAAGACATCTCTTTCTCTTGGCAGAATGTGTAATTGGTGTTAGGGCATAGATCAGTGCATAGATCAATGTATTATGACTGCATGACAGTATGACAGCCACTATTTTGGGGCCTACCTCATACTGGACCATGCTGGCACAATACACATCTGTTGGTGGGTGGTCATGAAATACAGGTTCTGTATAGGCACAGCTCTGTCTATTGCCTCCACTCTGTATGTATATTGGTTAGAAGCAGCTTGGTCTCTGCCCTTTTCCTTCTCACTGTATATAAACATGTGAAAGGCAACTCATTCTCTGCCCACTACTCACTTTGTATGAATACAGGTGAGAGAAAGCTCATTCTCTGCCCATTCCTTCCTCTTTGTATATACAGGTGAAAGAAAGCTCAGTCTCTGCCCATTCCTTACTCTTTGTATATACAGGTGAAAGAAAGCTCAGTCTCTGCCCATTTCCTCCTTTCTGTATATATATATATATATACAGCTGACAGACTGCTCAGCTTTGCCCATTTTACTTCTTTCTTAATATATACAGGTGAGAGACAGCTCAGTCTCTGTCCATTCCCTTCTTTCTGTATATATACAAATGAGAGACAGCTCAGTCTCTGCCCATTCCCTTCTTTCTGTATATATACAGGTGAGAGACAGCTCAGTCTCTGCCCATTACCTTCTTTCTGTATATATACAGGTGAGAGACAGCTCAGTCTCTGCCCATTTCCTTTTTTCTGTATATATACAGGTGAGAGACGACTCAGTCACTTTATACAGACGATCTTAGTCACTACACTGACTCCTCTCTGTATATATTCAGCACATTTTTGTAGATCAAGACAAAGCTGTCTCTGCACCTATGAAATGGTCAAATAAATAAATAAATATAAATATATTTGGGAATTTATAAGTGTCTGTCTTCCTTTGAACGGATTTAGTTGTAAGTGCACCTTTCACAGGAACACATGCTGTTCATATATGGGGAAAGGTTGAGAAATTAATGGTCAAATAATGGCACCATACACATCAATGAACTAGATGTGGGATTTAATCATTTTCTTTATATTATATCTTGTACAGTATATGTAAAATGTGAAGAAGTTTTAAAGTGACTGTGCAGGGTGACCATATTGGGGAATAAGAAAAATAGCACGTTCTGTTCTTTTATCAATCTGTCACTCCACAGAAATCCTTGACGATTCATTAGTGGTTTGTTTCTTCCGTGTGAGCACTTGCAGAGCTGCGGTGTGCTTCTGGAATGAAAACCCTGCATTGTGGCTTTGCATGTTCCAAGTGAACCCTGTGGATGTTTTAGGAAAGGGCAGATACAATATTTGCACTGGAATACCAATCTGAAAGGGTAATCCTTGCCAAGAGAATGTTTGCAAATTGATTAATAAGTATTATTTTTTTATTAGTATTTACACCAGGGATGCCATGCCTGCTGTTGAAATACAACTCCTAGCATCTAACTGACAGCTGAAGGATAAAATTTAACATGCTTGCTTCCTTGTTTCCTTTTCCATGAAATTGCAGGCCCCAGCCATTCTATTGGATTTTGGCAAATGCCAGAGAAGCTGCTATAAGATGCTATAGATGCTACTTATTGGGTCTGTGGAGGGCTGTTTGGACCTCTGTTTACTTGAAATACCAGTAAGCTAATGTCACACTATGCTGTGCCTCGTCTTCTCTCTGCCTGTGTTCCTTCTGCTGGTGGAGAGCTGCGGATGCACATCCCACTCTCTCCTTACTGTCAGACACATTGAGACACATTCTCATGTGGCATTAGGCTACAACACATTATCTTGCTCCACGGTTTCTCAAATTTTGCCCCTGCAACACAACATTCTTACTTGTCACACCCCCCATATTGTTACACTGTGTAACAGCCATTTCCTTATTCTATTGTTTGACTATTGTCTCCAGACTTATAAATAGTAAAGCAGGAAACATAGAGACTGGCTGTCTGCACTGAGATTCCCTGTGTGCCTTGAGACTGCTTGTGTGGTTTGTAAAGCAACGATTAGTGTGTTTATAATCAAATACTGTTCATTTTCACGAACTGTACACACTGAGCGCAAGAAGCAAAATATTGTAATAAAATATGACACTTTGCAATTTTGGCATTTTCTTTACTTGTTGAATATATTTTTTATTTACTGAACTACAATAATTGCAATTTGAGTATCTTGCTTTAAATAGACAATATACATCTATATTAAATGTCAATGTTCTTCCTTTTAGCTCATTTACTTTCATGTTTATTATTTTATTTTTACAAACATGCTAAGTGGTTATTATTTCCTTTTGCCGTTTCTTCCATTACCTTCCCCAGGGGTTATCTTAATTTTAACAGAGACGTCATCATCATTTATGCATTCGTATAGCAAGTTATGCATCACTTTACAATAATAAACAGGAGACTTAATATGGTCATACACCTGAATCAGTAAATATTTCCTTTTTGCAACTTCCTTGAGCCACCATTTTGTGATAGTCTGTGTGCTCCCTTAGAGATCCCCTGATCACACCAACCCGGCGTAGCTTCGAGAGAGTGATCCTCTTCCTTCTTCTGTGTGTGTGCGCAGTAGAGTGAAACGCTGAACTTTAAAAAAAAAAAAAAGTTTTTTCACTCTTTCTTGATACACAAGCATCAGCCCCAGGATGGTGAAGAAAGAAGGCAGGAGGAAGAGGATTGCTCGTTCGTAACTACCACGGCTGGTGCGGGTTTCTTCTAACAGGAGCACCAACCCAGATTATAAAGTAAGGCATTATAATCACTGGCATTTTGGCACTCCCCAGTGATTTTGCCTCTCATTCTGCTTTAATTGACTGATGTGACCTAACATGTATGTTTGCCCTGGGTTTGTTTGTGTGCACTGTGAATCGTATTATCCCAAGGTACGGCCCTTAGTACTTAAAATGGCAATTTTCTATTTAGGATTACCATAAAGCACATACAACTGAAAAAGTATTTATTTACATATGAACTGTTTTATGTAATATATTTTTATAGAGAACGTTGTTGGGAGGTATTGTTTTCCTTTAATATCTTTGTGGACAACTATGCCTCCAGAACTGCTGGTTCAATAGCACAGATACATGCTGTCTGCAAGTTTGGATAAATGGCTCTGAACTATCAGGCTGTATCTGTTCTATTAAACAGACTGTCCAGCCTTGGGGTACTGAAACCCTGGTATTCTAATAAAGAAACCACACAAGAGTTTGGTAATTCTCGCAGGGTTTTAGTACCCCAAAGCTCAAAAATCGGACATGTCTGTTGCATTGCTTATAATTTCTTAAGTAAAGGTTGAAGCCCTTTATTTCTGTTTTTAAGGCAGTGCTAAATACTAATACCGGTTTAAATATCAATTGTTTTCTGTTTTAAGACTGCTCTCATTGCATGTCTTGCATTTAAAAGGGGCTCTTCAACTCCTTTTAGCCCATCTCTCCCTAACCAATATAGTTTTTTTGCTTTGCTGTTTTTCAGGTCCCCCTCAGTAGCCCCTCAGAAGCTATGTTCCAAAATTTTAAGAGACATCATCATCACTTGTGTATCCATATAGCAAGTTATGCTTTACATTACTATCGCTTTACAATTATAAACAGGAGACTTAAGCTGGCCATACACGTGGCGATCTGACAATGTTTCAGAAACATCGTCAGATCCGCCACACACCATTCAGGGCTGAATCGGCAGGTAAGGAGGTAGAAACAATAGGATTTCTACCTCCTTCTGCCGATTCAGCGCTGAAGGGAGATTTTGGTCAGGCGCCTTCTATGGCGCCCGATCAAAATTTTCAAACTGGTCCGATATTGCAATATTGTTGTGAATAAACTATTACTGAAAATTACCACTTTTGTTGGTGTCTGCCTGGAGGAGGTAAGCTTACTACTACTTCCTCTGAATTACCCATTGGGTTTTTAAGTGTTTTTAGCTAATTTTATCCTTTTGGCGCCTCTGTTTTGTCTTATCACTATACCGAGTCCACCCCGAGTGGAGGGGTGTCATCCCCATTTTTCTTCCTTCTACAGAGAGCGACTTCTTATTCCTGAGTGGGGTCAGGACAATCTCCCCACCTGCCTATACAGTGGTTGCCTATTGGTAACCCTGGCTTGTGAGTATTTATTTGTTTATTCTACCATTACTCCTTGTAAAAACATATTACACTATTGGGGCTCTTGGTGTTCCTTTTTGTCTTCATCATGTACTGTTGCTCTGCACTGGTAAAACTGGTGTGTTAGGTACAGAAATGCTACTATAGTTAATATAAATAAGCAGCTCTGTGGAATATAATGGGTTTTATCTGTAACCTGTGCCTTTTCTCCTTTGAATGGCTGCTCCCATGGCTACACAGCAGCTTTGTTTCTATAAACTATAGTAGTCTTTCTGAGGCAAACACACCAGTTCAGGGCAACACTGCATTATACTGTTATTTCTTTTAGACACTTTCATAATCTGGTGTTTCTGTTCCTTTAATGTCAACTATGGTCAACTATGCATCCAGAATAGCACAGATACAGGCTGCCTGCAAGTTTGGATATATGGATCTGAACTGCAAGACTGTACCCATGCTATTAAACCAGTGGTTCTGAATGCATAGTTGGCTGCAGAAACATTAAGATGTCATTTGTATGTCTTTGCCTATAATTATTTAAGTGAAAGGTAACACCTCTCATTTTTGTTTTTTAGGCAGTACTATATGCGAAGCAATAAGGTTGTGAATACCAGATGTTTTAAGAAGGCTCTGCATATCATAACAAACGTAAATGCAGGCCGTCAGGGAAAGACTACATCAATATGCCAATACGGTCCTCACCCTGACGAGAGAATGAAGCCTGCCATATTGATATATGTCCACTTTTTGGCCAGTTGTTCAGTTGGGCAGGCTTGTGAGCGGACTCCATACAGAAGCCAATGAGCCGTGTATGGGCAGGTTTAGGGTAATGGCACACCGTGAGATTAGTCGCCCGAGATAAATCTCTGCTACCGCAGGTGAGGCAAACAAAAGCGACGAATATGGAGATTCCCATTCTTGCTGGTGGGAAGGCCCTTTGGGGCGAGTGCAAAGAATGATTCCGGGCTAATCTCCGCGTGTGCCAGTGCCCTTACAGTACCCTTTCTCAACTCGCCTCATGGAAGCGGCTCCCCTGGGGTAGCTTCAGGCATTTCTCTGAAGTAGTCGAGGACATTGTTGAGGAAGTTGTCAGGAGAAGGAAAGAGGGCTGGGCTGATATTCTGCTTATAAGGAGTGGATTTCAGTACAAAATGCATACACTGTTTCCACACTGAAATCCGCACTGTGTACATGATGCAGTGATGCAGGAACGGGCTGAGGAGAGTGAAGGGTAGAGACAGCTGTCTGGCACTATCCTTACAGTAAGCTGGTGCTAGTCTAGTTAGGTATGAATTCCGATGTAGAGAGGAAGGGCCTGATATTTGTTGGTGGGTCAGTTTGGCAAGGTATTGTCCTGAGAGACAAGGCTCTTTAGTTCCCAGATAGGCCAGATATCAAGATAGTAGGGTTCACCACAGTTGCAGTCACACAAAGTTTGCCACAGTTGTGTGAGGAAATGCAATTTATTTGTTTACTCTCCTTGGGCTTTTGCATAATTGCACTCAGCCCACGTTAAATGACACAGCAAAGCATTCAAGGCTCACAAGTAATTTATGGTGTGCACCAGAAATGACAATATCCCAACACTGAAGATTTGTATCACAATTGCATGGTTAAATAGTAAACTGGCTTGAAAAGAGACCGATATCCATCAAGTCCAACCCTTTCATGTGAACCCCAGCTCACACATAAACCTATGCACTCACGTATATAAACTATAAGTACAGTACCAACATCAATACTACTTGTAGATTTTAATATCACCATAGCCTTGGATATAATGTTTGTTCAAGAACTCATCCAGGACCCTCTTATAGGCATTAACAGAATCTGCCATTACAACATCACTCGGAAGGGTGTTTCCCAACCTCACTGCCCTCACCTTAAAAAAAAAACCCCTATATTGCTTTAAATTTAAGTTCTCATTTTTATGGAAAAAAGAACATCCTCTATCTGTCTATAATCCATCCTAATGTACTTGTACAGAGTAATCATGTCCCCTCATGTGCGCCTTTTTTCCAGAAGAAAACCAACCCCAACCTTGACAGTCCATTTGGTCCTGGACCTTTGTTCTAAGAGCACAACTGCATGTGTTTTAATGTATCTCCTGCAATTGGGTCAGGAGCATTGCCACCTTGCCACTGTAAATATGCTGAAATTATTGGAAAAATGCTGCCTTGTGGGTAGGAACATTGCAACTTATGCCCGAAATTGCTTTTTGTGGTCATAAATGACGCCTAAAGAGTTAACGCCTTATGAAGTGAGACTATCCTTAAGCCTCCTCCTAATTATTATTATTTATTATTATTCCTTATTTATATAGCACTGGAAAAAAAAAATTATTTCAGAGATTAAGCATCATTTACAACCGTCCCTGCCTATTGGGCACACTGTAGTCAATATTATCATAAAGCAGTTAGTCTGAAGAAGTCGATTCAAGTGTGTAATAAATGTGATCTTTAATTGTACTGCCCTTTCTATTTAGTACATGAAATAACACAGACTACAGATATTTTGAAATTAAAGAGGAATGATACTCTAACACATATCCTGTGTATCTTGATCACAGATTTAGAGTATATTGCCTGTTTTGTGTAAATTGTTTTATTGTGTAACTGCTCACTGATAAAGTCAGGTAAATATGTATGAATAGCGAAAGTTCTGTGCAATACATGACTCATGTCTACACCTGGTTAGAGCCAGTGCGGCCCATATCCTGGAACAATGTTCTCCATGGCTATATCGCTACCCACAGATGTGTTCTATTGACGTAAGAATTCTGAATTTATTACAAAGCCACACCTTACACAGATTCATCCTTTTCCACTGATCCATCAAACTTAAGACATCAGTGTTAAGTTTTTTTTATCCCTAAATGAAGCAAATCAGTTTCGGATATCAATACAACCAGCTAAAGGAACCCTGGAATTACCACCCTGTCTAGATGTTAATTTCAGGGTTCTCTAGTGTCCATTTATGCATATTGTTCATCAGAGCAGGATGGACAGGTGCATTGGTGCTTCAGGCAAGTAGCTACAATGGGCTATCAGCATGTATGCATGGAGCAGCAGTAAAAAACAAGGGTACATGCTGAATAGACAGGGTTTGTAGGCACAGAAGGAATGTGGAGTGAAAGGAAAGTGCTGGAACCACCATTGAGCACATTGCTAATATATACTCTTCTTACACAGGTATAGGAACCCTTATCTGGAAATCTTATATCCAGAAAGCTGCAAATTACAGAAAGGCCATATCTCTAATTTATTTTAAGCAAATAATGATAATTAAAAAAAAAGGTATGTAATAGTAAACCAGTAGCTTGAACTTAAAGGAGAACTAAACCCTAAAAATGAATATGGCTAGAAATGGCATATTTTATATTATAAATTGACTGCACTGGCTTTAAGTTTCAGCATCTGTATAGTAGAAATGGTACAGGCAGGGCCGCCATCAGGGGGGCACAGGGGGTACGACTCTCCCGGGCCCGGGCGTTTTTAGCTTTAAAGGGGGCCCGGCCGCGCTAGAGTTTCCGGCCCCCCTTTCATCAAGCCCGGCCCGGGCCCAATCTTTGCTTCTGTCTTCTTCTATGTGCCGTGGCTCTCTGCCGCATCCTCGCTTTTATAAGGTTGCGCCCGTGCGTACTGACGTCACACGCACGGAGCGCAACCTTATGAAAGCAGAGAAGCCGCTGAGAGCCGCGGCACATAGAGGAGGACATCACGGGAGCTGGAGGCCGCTGGGAGGAAATGGAAGGTGGTTGGGGGCCCTGGGGGAAGCTGAAGGATGCCCTGGGGGAAACTGAAGGATACTTGGGGGGCCCTGGGGGAAGCTGAAGGATGCCCTGGGGGAAGCTGAAGGATGCTTGGGGGGGGCCCTGGGGGAAGCTGAAGGATGCTGGCGGTGCCCTGGGGGAAGCAGGAGGATGCTGTGGGGGAGCTGGAGGATGCTTGGAGGCCCTGGGGGAAGCTGAAGGATACTTGGGGGGGGGCCCTGGGGAAAGCTGAAGGATGCCCTTGGAGAAGCTGAGGATGCCCTGGGGGAAGCTGAAGGATGCCCTGGGGGAAGCTGAAGGATGCCCTGGGGGAAGCTGAAGGATGCTGGCGGTGCCCTGGGGGAAGCAGGAGGAAGCTGTGGGGGAGCTGGAGGATGCTTGGAGGCCCTGGGGGAAGCTGAAGGATGCTTGGGGGGGCCCTGGGGGAAGCTGAAGGATGCTTGGGGGGGCCCTGGGGGAAGCAGGAGGATGCTTGGGGGGGCCTGGGGGGAGCTGAAGGATGCTGGGGGTGCCCTGGGGTATGAGTATGAGTAATTTGGGGGAGGACCACCGATGTTTTAGGGGGCCCTGGGCTGGCTAGCAATGATTTAGGGGGTACCTGCCCTCGCACCAATGCAAAACGTAACCCCTGGCTACCAATGTCTGTATGTCTTTTGTATTAATGGGGGGGTCACTGGGGGAGGGGCCATTGGAGGAGGGGGGCCCAGAAATTTTTTTGTGAGGGGCCCCGTAATTTCTGATGGCGGCCCTGGGTACAGGTCTTTACAGTTGTCACAGATGCTCCTCATCTTGGATTCTGTAAGAACTGCCCGGGCCAGTGCACATGCTCAGTGTGCTCAGAGCAGCTAAGCTAGAAGCTAAGCTTAGGGGTCCTTGCAAATTATCAAGCAGAAAATGAGGCTGGTCTGTCATATAAACTAATGCTACAGGGCTGATCATTCAAATTCTGATGTAAATGCCCTGGTTTCAGATCTGTCATGTAATGCGAATATGATTTAATTGCTAATCAACCTTTTACTGTTATATTAATGTTTATTTACTATTTATACAGTATAATGCATTCAGTATATTGGGTGTTGGCCCCTAAGCTCATGTAACTGACAGCAGCACAGAGCATGTGCAGTGAATCAGCAGAAAAGAAGATGTGGGGCTACTGCGGGCATCTTTGGGGCCCTGTTAAAGGGCTGTAGTTGCCTTGGGCTGGTACAGAAACCCACGGGGTTGGACTGGGCTGACAGGTCACTGGGAAAAAAACAGGTGGGCCCTGTGGTCCAGAACCGATCACTGATGAACGCTCCAGGGCCCGCAGGTTCCCCTTTCCCAATTTGCTCGGGGAGGGGGGCCTGGGGGTGGTGGTGGTGGGGACCACAGTGGGGATCCCTTGGGGGGTGCAGGGCCCCTGTGGTGAAAGGCCTGGTGGGCCCTGCACCCCCCAGTCTGACCCTCGAAAATGTAAGTCGCCGGTGGGATGGCACATGCGGCAGCGCGATTTCGAGGAAATCGCAGAAAAAGCCTCGCGAGGCAACTTCGGCGATTTGCTGAAATCGCGCCGCGTGTGCCATCCCACCGGCGACTTACATTTTCGCCGGTGGGATGGCAGGTGATGGCAACTTGGGGAGATTAGTCGCCCGCGAACAGGGAGTTTTGTCGCGAGCAATCCATACTACAGAAAGATCTCTTATCTGGATAGCCCCAGGTCCTAAGCACTCCAGATAACAGATCCTATGTTTGTACCTTTATTGTGCACGGTGACTAACTTACTGTTTAAAAACAATACTGTAAATTATAAGGCAAGTCTGAGAGATATCCTGCCACTATTCCAGTCCTGCATTACCGATTTGCTGACTCACACTGGAGTCAGTTTGTTGGACCTGAGAAATCACATGATCTAGCTAACAGGTCTCACTCTAATCCAGGGGTAGGGAACCTATGGCTCAGGAGCCAGATGTGGCTGTTTTGATGGTTGCATCTGGCTCGCTGCCAAATCTTTAATAAAAAAAAAATAACGGGGGGCGTGGCCTTACAACACGTCTTCTGTCTATTACAGATAATGTAATATTAGCCTTACAACACGTCTTCTATCCACCGAGCGCAGGCCACGCCCTCCTCCGCATCGCATCCGGCATCCTTGGCACCCACCCTACCTTGCCCCACAGCAGCCAAACATATTGTATGGCTCTCACGGAATTACATTTTAAAATATGTGGTGTTTATGGCTCTCTCGGCCACAAAGGTTCCCGACCCCTGCTCTAATCACTTTCCAGCTACAGACTGCTAATAAGAAAGTGCCTGCATAAATAATGAGGGCACAAAGCAGCCCTGTACCTACCGCTTGCCCTTAGTATTACCCATTTATGGTACTAGGGCTGTAGTTAGCTAAGAGTATCCTGCCAATGATGTAAGGCTGGCCAATAGTTTGTTAAACTAAAATTATCAACATTCACCAACAGCCTTCAGTGTTGGGTTGCTTTTTTCTAGGTTTTAGAGAAACACCCAATCAAAATTAAATTCATCCAGTCTTCAACCCTGCCATCACTGTCCCACCCCCACAATGCCACTATCCAGTTTAAAAAATCAGCGAAAGTGTCGGTCCTACTTATATGAGATGAAATTAGGTGAGTATTTATTAACACTGGAGACAAACTTTACAAGCAATAAAAATCACCTACATGTTAGAAAACAAGCAACATATTGCCACATACTGCTGGCAGAACTGAATGTTGCAGAGCATTACAATTGCATATTTATACTGCAGCTGCCAAGCATTTACCTCCCAGAATAGTTTGCTTTCTGTTTTATTTCCTCTGCATCTCTGCAGACATTTGGTAAGATGTTCTTGCACAGTGGCACTTACTTTTACTTAATCATGGGGTAATAAAGGTAAAGACAGACCTACACTGACCTGTCCTCTATGGTCACAGACCCCCAGATCATCCTTTTGGATAGCAGGAAGGTTTGTTGAAACCAACACCTGACCCTGACATACATGCCTAGATTACTATACTCGACATTGCTATTGGTATAAATTTTAATTGCCTGTGGATAAACATATATATTGAAAAGTAGCTTGAAGTTACCTTATGAGGCAACTCTGAGTTACAAAGTAACATATATGCAATGCGTATGCTTTACCCAGGGTTGGCACTTGTCTGGTTTTCACCCAGACAGCCAGGTTTTTGGAAGGGTGAAAACTGCCAGTACGAATTTCCAAATTAGAAAATCCAGACATGACTCTGAAGAGAATGATGCACCGATCAGGCAATGACCAAATGCCGTGTCATAGTCCCGCCCTCTAAAAAGTACTATCTTACACCCTAACGTCATTACCTCTATCCCCCGCCAGACTTTTTTTGAAAGGTTAAGGGCCTGAAATCATTGCCCATTACTCTATTTAATGTATTTGTGGCGGCTTCTCAATGTACTTCATGTATTTATGGTGCCACTATTCTCTATCTCTCACTGTATTTCATCTATTTTGCATGCCACTATTTCTTCCCCTCACAGGGCTGCTTCAAGGTACCAGTTGGCGCTAAACAACAAACCTTCAAGCAGATGAAGTGCAATGGCAGGCAAAGTACAAAGCAGGCAGTGAAGAAGTGGTCTGTGCTTACTGAAGTAGACATGATGCCCAGGTGTGTCGCCCTAGACCAGGGGTCCCCAAACTTTCTTACTCGAGAGCCAAAGTCAAATGTAAAAAGACTTGGAGAGCAACACAACCATTATATTAGTTCATGGAGGTGCCAAATAAGGGCCAAGATTGGCTATTAGGAGCCTTTATGCACACTATCAGCTTACAGGGGGCTTTGTTTGGTAGTAAATCTTGTTTTTATTCAACCAAAAGTCAGGAATTCAAAAATACCTACCTGGTTTTGGGGCACTGAGAGCAACATCCAAGGGGTTGGGGAGCAACATGTTGCCCCTGAGCCACTGGTTGGGGATCACTGCCCTAGACCAACAGCCCTGGGAACAGAAACATTACAAAACAGTGATGCCACAAAAGGCAAATAAATTAAAAGAACCATACTGATCCAATTGATTAAATTAAGAGGTCTGCTATCTCTGCAGGATGCTTCTGCCAAAAGGTATCCCATATGAAATGTGTGCTAGTGGCCCCCCTATCCTGGTGGGCCCTGGGCAAATGTCCCTTTACTATTAAGTGCATACTGTGTGTATATATCTATTTATACTTTATTGTGCAAGCTAATTGAGGCTGTTGGCACATAGGGCAGTTTTTCCACAGTGTATTTTAGCTGACAGAGCAATGCCTGAAGTCACCCTAAATTATTGGGAGGCAGTATAGGCAGTTTTGCCTCTTTTCTTGCTCACAATTCAGGATGGTACCAGCAGTGTTATTAGCTTATGGAGGCACTATCAGTTCAGGTAGCTGAATCCTTCACCAGAGGTGTCAGGGAACTTGCAGTGCAGCAGTAAAGAAAGACTGAAATTCATCACAGTCATACGGCTTTGGCACCCTGGGAAATAAAGAATATGGCTAGCCCCATGTTAAATTTCAAAAATAAATTATAAAAAAAATCAGTTCTTTTAAAAAAATATATTTCAATGCAGGATTCTGCTGGAGAAGCTCTATTAACTGATGCATTTTGAAAAAAAAACTAGTTTTCTTATGACAGTATTCCTTTGGATAATATTCAAGCCTCACTGCTCCAGGCCCTTCTATAGTCTGATCTGCTGCTACTTAAAAACGTATGATCTGCAGCAGGGCATCAGGGGGGCACAGGGGGGACAATCATCCCGGGCCCGGGCGTTTTTAGCTTTAATGGGGGCCCGGCCGTGCTAGAGTTTTCTTTTCGGGCCCAGAAAACTTTGTTGTGATTTCTGATCAGACAAATCTGCAGTTTCTGATCTGCAGTTACAAAATTCTGCAGACAAAATTCAAAGGAAGTCAGTGGGGAAAATCAGAGGGGGAACTGTTTATAGTGTTTTTTCTTGCTTTTTTTATTTGGATGAAATCTTGCCATTTTGCAAAAATCCAGATGTGAGGTCAAAAAGGCATGAATCACTTTTATGAGGAATCATTATGTTTTAGAACATGCTGTGTCAGGGAAAGAGAGAAGCAATATTCTGTTCTGTTCCAACAGCTGTGTACATGGATGAACACAATCACTCACTTTTGAGTGAAGTTCATCTTGAAATTATAGGATATACAGGAATGGGAGGAAGAAGCAAAAATAGGCAAAACATGGCAGGGCTGTGGTATTTGGGGATGCTTAAATTAAACTGTACCCAAACAGCAGGAACAGTGTGAGAATAATGTACCTATGGTTCCGCTGATGGTGGTGGTGGTGGTGGTGGAGACTTCATCCAGTGCATTTGGTGCCAGGGAGCCTACTAGGCCCACTAGGCAGGGTTTGGGGTCTAGTAGCTGTGGGAGCCCCAGTTCATCTGCCATAAATTTAGTCTAGTCCAGAATTTCTGTATATAGTGAAATTCCTACATCAAATGGAAACAATTCTGGAAGTTAGTTTGCCCATCCCGTACAACTTCAGTGGGATGAAATACATCTGATGTAGGGTCTTAAAATGTATAAGTCTATCTCTGGTACTTCTGAAATTCTACCTTGTGACAAACTAATGACGATTATAGATGTCCAGCTCATAACAGCTGGATATATAATTGTTACATACTTCTTACTTTCCAATTATTTAAGGTTAGCAGGGTGCAAAGACCCTCTCTGCCCATCCTATTCTGCACACATTTCTGCATATTCATATGTAGGCTATGTACTGTAGTTTTCATTAGCTAAAAGTTTCATACATCTGATCGTCCACATGATGTCAGTGTTTCTCGGTTCAGTTCCTTCAGTTCACTGTACATGATGATATAATGGGATGTATGCATTTAGCTTAGTTACATAACAAAAGTTTGATTTGATTATTATTAGTTGCCAGAAATTGCCAATGCTTTCATTGAATTCATAAATGTTGATGCCTTTATTTGAGACCATTATCACCGAGGGCTGATAGTTAATTATATATAATTAAGTGGGAATTTCACCCAAACACAACTCAAACTTTGTGAAAAGTAAACTTAATTTCAAGCAACTTTGCAGTATACATCAATTAAAAAGTATGCAGTCTTTTTATGATTTTTTATGTAATAATATGGTTTGGTTACAGTTACCTAAGCCAGCTGATCTGGCTTAATTCTTGGAGATTTAAAAAAAAAAAAAAAGTAACAGTAGTTGACTGTACTCAGCTTGCCTTCAGCCTGCATCTTCCAAATCTTACAATAGCCTGCATACATGATGTTAATAAGCAAAGGAATGTGCAATGCATTGTGGGTTATGTAGTTCCTGCAGCTATAAGCTATGGAGAAGTTGTTGCAATGTAACATTAATGTTTTAGTCCCTCAACCCCTGCCAGGATTTCAAATGATGCAGAAAGAGAATACTCTCTTTGTGCCCATACTGGTCCAACAAGCTTCGGCTGGTCCTGTTTTAATGACCTAGAAGAAAATGTTAACTGTTAAGTCTGCAGTGTTCAGATGTTCAGTCTACAGAAACTCTGTGATGGAAAACTATTGGGGGTCATTTTGAAAACATAGGACAACATGTAAAAATGTGTGCAGTGTTTAAAGAGATAGGGCAACAAGAATTAACCATTGCAGGGGGCTGTGCAATCTTTGCTCTGGCCCACCAGTGCCTTATAGAAGCCTTGCAGGACATTATAGATAAATATACAGCATGTAAAGTGCACAGCTCACTTACATCACTGACATTATTACCCAGATCATACCATTGTTAGAGAATGACATTTTAACAACAAAGAACTATAGGGTGATTGCCTAAGGCAGTGCTGTCCAACTGGCGGCCCGCGGGCCGCATGCGGCCCGCAACCCCCCTCTGTGTGGCCCCCCACCTGTCTGGCTGCTTTGATGGCTTACTCTTGTGTAAGCTTTAAATGGTATCAGTACTGAGATTAAATGGCCCCCTGCATGGTTCTCACCTTAGATTCAGGCTGTAATCAGGCTGTATTGTTTAAATATGTAATCCCCTGTGTTGTTCACACCTTTTAATCTCTGCATTGTTCACCCCCTGCAGTGTTCACACCTCAGGCTCAGGCTGTAATCACCCATATTGTTCCCCTGTTCACACCTCAGGAGCAGTAGAAACCCACAAATAATCCCTGCATACTACAAAAAGAACATATACTGAGGTGGTACTTCAATTAAAAAGTTTTTTAATATATAGTTATTGTGCAGACTGTAGGAGCAGTGCCAGCATTGTGTCACTGTAGGCTGCCTGTGTGTGCCATACACACAGTCATCATAGGGCAAGCAGAGTATGGCACACACAGGCAGGGTAGGGAAGGCAGAGTATGGCACACACAGGCAGAGTATGGCACACACAGGCAGAGTATGGCACACACAGGCAGAGTATGGCACACACAGGCAGAGTATGGCACACACAGGCAGAGTATGGCACACACAGGCAGAGTATGGCACACACAGGCAGAGTATGGCACACACAGGCAGGGTAGGGCACACACAGGCAGGGTAGGGCACACACACACAGGCAGGGTAGGGCACACACACAGGCAGGGTAGGGCACACACACACAGGCAGGGTAGGGCACACACACACAGGCAGGGTAGGGCACACACACACAGGCAGGGTAGGGCACACACACACAGGCAGGGTAGGGCACACACACACAGGCAGGGTAGGGCACACACACACAGGCAGGGTAGGGCACACACACACAGGCAGGGTAGGGCACACACACACAGGCAGGGTAGGGCACACACACACAGGCAGGGTAGGGCACACACACACAGGCAGGGTAGGGCACACACACACAGGCAGGGTAGGGCACACACAGGCAGGGTAGGGCACACACAGGCAGGGTAGGGCAGGCAGAGTATGGCACACACAGGCAGGGTAGGGCAGGCAGAGTATGGCACACACAGGCAGGGTAGGGCAGGCAGAGTATGGCACAGACAGGCAGGGTAGGGCAGGCAGAGTATGGCACAGACAGGCAGGGTAGGGCAGGCAGAGTATGGCACACACAGGCAGGGTAGGGCAGGCAGAGTATGGCACACACAGGCAGGGTAGGGCAGGCAGAGTATGGCACACACAGGCAGGGTAGGGCAGGCAGAGTATGGCACACACAGGCAGGGTAGGGCAGGCAGAGTATGGCACACACAGGCAGGGTAGGGCAGGCAGAGTATGGCACACACAGGCAGGGTAGGGCAGGCAGAGTATGGCACACACAGGCAGGGTAGGGCAGGCAGAGTATGGCACACACAGGCAGGGTAGGGCAGGCAGAGTATGGCACACACAGGCAGGGTAGGGCAGGCAGAGTATGGCACACACAGGCAGGGTAGGGCAGGCAGAGTATGGCAGGTTTTTGCTGTACTACAACAATTAATATGGGTACGGTCATGTGATAACATGGGTGTGGTTTCAAGTGGGTGCGGTTTCAAAAAGGGGAGTGGTCAAAACTGGCTTCCATTATCGGCCCTCCACCACGTAGGTCGGAAAAATTCCGGCCCTCGGTACAACAGAAGTTGGACAGCACTGGCCTAAGGACATCTTCCAAGCAAGTAGTGCATGGGTAGGGGCAGAATAAAGCAGTAAAGCAGTGAGCACCGGGCCCTTCAGGGGGGCCTGGGACCAACTTGTTTCACCACTGGACAGATCCTATTGCTATTACAGTCTCACAAAATAGGCCCTGGCATTTCAAACACACAGAGGCCCAAACTGCCCCACACTGGCTCAATAAGAAGTGGTTATTGCCAAGAGTTGAGTATAAAAGGGGAGTTATTTTTATTCTGGATTACCCACTGGAGCAGGGTGGATATCTGCACAGCTCCCAGTGGTTTCATATTTTTTGGGAACAATCCCAAATCATGGACTGTAAAGAGGGTTAGTGTTTACTAGAAAGTTGATGTTGCTTCACACAGATTGAAGACAGGGCTTGCTGTAACTGGACATGGCTGTGTATACTGGGGTGTGGCCTTTATTGTCCTTTTTCTTAAAGGAATACTGTCATGGGAAAACATGTTTTTTTTCAAAATTCAACAGTTAATAGAGCTTCTCCAGCAAATCCTGCATTGAAATCTGTTTTTCAAAAACACAGATTTTTATGTTAAATTTTGAAGTTTTACATGGGGCTAGCCATATTCTTAATTTCCCAGGGTGCCACAGCCATGTGACCTGTGCTCTGATTAACACACTTTACTGCTGAGATGCAAGTTGGAGTGATATCACACCCCCCCCCCCCCCAGCAGACAATCAGCAGAACAATGGGAAGGGAGCAAGATAGCAGCTCCCACTTAATAGCACTCAATAGTAAGAAATCCAAGTCTAGTTTAGGACTCCAATTACATGGGAGTAGGGGAAACAATAGGTTACCTGAAAGCCAAACGATCAATCCGATATCACTCACCACAAGGTGGGCATACAGGTGATAGATTTGTTCTTTTGCCCACCTCATCAAATGAGCAGATCTTCACTTGTATGGCTACACAGATTAAAAAAAAAATCAATCAAAGATTGCTGCCAAAAATTTGGGATACAAGGTAAAATGTTTTTCAATAAATCTGTCTCAGAAATAGCTATCTTTAGATTCTATTGTGTAGAACCTCTAGCAGTGTGAAAGGGCTTTTTAGTGAGCCATTATTTAAGGCACAAAAGAGGTCATTAATAACCTAGAAGGCCATATACAAAGTGCCTTTCCCTGTAGTATAATTGCTGCAGACCTGCTGCTACCTCCCTGAATAGAGCACTGCCTAAGGGAGCACTCTATTGAAGAGGGCCGGGCGAGGGGAGGCACGTAGGTGCAAGGGGCACTCTTGTACCCAGGGAAATATTTATGACCCCTTAATGTTACTTTATTGTCCAGATAAATGAGTACAGGTATGGGATACCTGATCCAGAAACCTGTTATTCAGAAAGCTCTGAATTAAGGCCATGTCCCATGGAGGCTATTTTAAGCAAAAAATTTAAATTTTTAATACTTCCTATTTTTGTCTGTTATAATAACACAATAGCTTGTACTTTATCCTAACAGACGCATAAATCCATATTGGTGTCATAACAATTATGTTTATTTAATATTTAAGTGTTTTTTAGTTGGTACAGTGATCCAAATTATGGAAATATCCCTTTTCTAGACAACTCCAGGTCCCATGCATTCTGTGTAAAAATCCCATACCTATTTTAATAGAAGGGAACACATAGAGCCCTCTGGTGGGAAAGATAAATGGTGACAAAAAGAAAGAGGAGAGAAGACAGAACTGTTGAGAAACAGAACTGGGGAATTGTAAAAACCCCTGGTACCCAAAAACATAATAATGTGCTTCCTGGTATAGTAATCAGGATTTCCGTGCCTATGATCTAGTTCTATTCTAGTCCATAGGATTATTTAGAATGCTTGCTAAATTTTTAGTTGTCATAAACCAATTGCTAATATTTAAGAAGCCTCTTTCTTGATTTCATGGGTTATAGCATGGAGCAGGTAAGATTGGGTAGGAGGCGAACACCCCCCAGGGTGCAAGTTAACCCACCTCTGCAATGAAGCTTACCCTTATGTACTCTATACTTGGCTGTATCTCCTTTGTTTTTTTTTTTTTGACTGGGAACTCACCAGGTGCCTATCTGGGCAACTGACGATCTCACTAGTAAGCTATCCAAGTCAATGCGTGCTTTCCTTGAATACATTTTTATAAAGCATGGACAAGGCTTTTTTCCATAAAAGCACTGTGTTATACCAGGGTTAAAAAAATCAATCAAAGATTGCTGCCAAATATTTGGGATATAAGGTAAAATGCTGTTCAATAAACCCTTTATTATGTATCTTTCCCACAATATTTTTTTATGTTGCAAACAACGCGCTCATGCGTTGAGTCATTGATTTCCTGCCTACTAATTGGACTTGATGTGAGTCAGCAGTTTGTAGTGTACAAATGTGAAACAGCATGACAGGGTTTTGTACCGCAGAAGAAAAAACAGCTTTCATATAAGGCAGTGTAATAATATACCATGTACAGTATACCTCAAAAAACTTTTGTGAAAATGATTTAAATTTAATGATTTGTAAAGTGGTCTATGTGTGACAGAGAAGCCAATTAGTTTATAGATTCTTTACTTTTTTTAGGGGCCCAAATTAATCACAGAACTACTACTTTGTCAACCCCTCAAAAATTGGTCACCTGGGCCCCCTTGGTGGTGGACTTTGCCAACAAATAAAGTGGGGGTCCCAATAAAAAAATAAAAGCACATGCAGACCTCATGGCTACAGGTTACTGGGGGCAAGGGGGCCCAGACCACTGGGGTCTGCTGTATTGTAGCCCGCTCAGCATTGCAGTAAAACTCACCACAGATGTAACTACACCCAACTAGTTCCCCACCACAAAGAAATTTTTATGGAGTCCCTGACACATTTTGCAGTCTGTGGTGAGTTTTACTGCAATGCTGAGGGGGCTACAATACAGCAGACCCCAGTGGTCTGGGCCCCCTTGCCCCCGGGAACCTGTAGCCATGGGGTCTACTGTATTGTAGTTACACCATTGATTCCCCAGTTGTGCTAAAACTCCACCCATGGGCCATCCTCTCTCCCATAATCCAAGCCCCCATCTGCCATTGCTGCAGAACCCGTGTATCCCACTGATGGCATCCCTGGTAATTTCTACTCAGGCAGGAACTGATGAGATGTGTACGTGTCACTGCTATATACACAACGGAGAGAATGCTAGCCGTCGTCCATTCTGCCTGGCTGCTAACAACCAAAATGTAAATAATAAAAAAACATTTTTTTTTAACCTTTGCCAATGTTCTTTTTGAATTGATGTATGATAAGAATGACTTTGCACAAAAATAATCCATCTAGTAATTCAAATATGTATCTGCCAAGAATACTTGGCAGGGGAAACCCCACCAAGCTCTGCAGATTAAGATGAGTCAGAAAAAGTAACTATGAGTAATAAATAATAAACTAAACACCGGGATAAACTGGGATAGGGTGACAAACATTCAAGCACCAAGAGTCATAAATCTGCAGGGTCAGATTTTAAGATTCATTCAGCACCCATCAATCACTCCCCCTAAGCTTGTCACTCGCATCCAATCTCCACCCATAGCCCTTCCCCGCCATTCACAACCTCTCTGACTGAATATCTATTGATGGTTTCCACTGGGACTGGCTGAAAGGAAGATTCAAACAGCTGTAGAAATCTCCTCCCTGGTCCCCAGTGGCAAAGGTCCCAAGTGAGCAACATGGTCCCCCCCATACCCCCAATTTTTGGCCTACCCAAAAATAAGGGCCTGCAAATCTGCACCCTTTTCGTGCTGATTTAGGCTTTGGCAGGCACTAAGAACAGGGCCTCATTGAGGCCTGTGTATGTCACCACTCACATCTAAATGATGCAAAATTTAGGGGAAATGTTGGGGATAAAAGGAGTGCCTATCCATATTAAATGCAGCTCTACTACACACAGACAATGCTGTATTTATCAGGGTGGTTGCATGACTCTAATGGAGCCAATGAAATATCTGCTAAAACAAAACTGCAAAAAGTGCATTAAAAAAAAAAGATAAAACGCAATACAATGAAGTCTATGAAGCCCAAGGGCCTATGGTTTGATGGCACTATTTAGATTTAGTATATTTGATAAAAATATACACTCTTTAAGGGAAACATTAATTTTCATTTTAGGGGTTACTTACTATCAATTTCCCTTATACTGTAGTCCGACAGAGCATTGGCTCCACTTCTCTCTGCCTGCATTTTGTAGGCAGACAGAGAGAAGCGAATCCACTCTCTTCCACAGCTCTGTGTAGCTGCACTGCTTTTGGCCTGAGTACAGCTACACAGAGCGGAGATCCACCCGAAAGACATGAAAGCAGCCATTTTTGGGCTCTGTGTAAGTGCACTAAGGTGGAAGCTGTGCCTGTCAATGCAGTTACATGGAGCTGCTGAATCTCCACCTGCCTACAAAGTGCAGGCGGAGTGAAGCAGATGCTCTGTGTGACTTTGGCCTTGACCAGAAATGCTTGGTTTAACTCCTCACAGACTCAAACAGTGGATGGGGAGACAAAACTAAGTTTCTGTTATGGATAAATAAGGGCGTAGGCTAAAATAGCTTCTACTCAAAACATTTCTCTCTCCCAATAAAGAACTGGAAAATAAATTTCAATAAAATATGACATTGTGATGGCAATGCATATTTTTGGATTAAGGCAATCACACAGAGGAATCTCTTGATGAAGTTTGTTACAGAAAAAACAAAGGAGATATTTTCTTACAGGTTTTTATTAATGTGCTATTATCAAAATGCACGTTTTCTATGTCAAGCATAAATCATATAAAAATATCTTTTTAATAAATACAGAGAGAACCTGCTCTACTGCTGCTTTTATATAGGAACCTACTAAAAAATGCCACTAAATTTAACACCGGCTCAGCCGCTGACTTTACCCTGGACCGTATTTAAGGTCAGGCAGTCATATACACACACTTTACTTGTAACCGTATAATGACAGGTCACGCATCTGACTAGAATCATTAATTGGGAAGTAATGTGGTTTCTTAAGAGAGGAAGTATGAGGTAAGTGATAGCATGCCTTATTAAGAAAGTGAATAAAATTCTATATAGAGTGTCTATAAAACTTTTGGGTTGGCGTAGATTTCTAACAGGTGAATCCAGACCCAGAAGCACACACAGTAAAAAATATATTTTTTCTTTTTTCTAAAGAGTCAGTAGGCTGTTAGAACTTAGAGAACATGGACTTTGCTCTCCACTACTACCACTGCTGCTGCTTCTGCTCAGCCTTCGGTGCGCTGTAGAACATGATTCTTGTGGACCAGGATAAGTGAATACCAAATTTGGCGTAAAAGGAGTAATGGATGGTGTCTTCATGAGTGTTGGGGTGTGAAGGGCCTCTGGCTCTAGGATTGTGTCGCTCAGCTCTATCCTGGGAAGGTTGACTTTAGGTCCCCTGGGTGACTCTTCATGTGGTTCCTTCTTAACCAGCCTGGAGGAGTCCACTTGCTGCATGTTGTGATGGGAGTCAGGAAACTTGCATATAGGCTGGTGAGCCTCAAGGATGAGTTCCAGCTTATCCTTCTGCTTCTGCAGCTCAGCAATTTCTTTCTGGAGGGATGACTTCTCTTCTTCAAGTTTGTCTGTCTCCTATTTAAAGTAAAAATGATATCAAGTATTGTATATTATGCCCACTTCTGTCACTTTAACCCCCAATTAGACCAGTAATTCAGGGATCCCCTCTTTTTTTTTATCCATGAGCAGCATTTCAATGAAAAAAGGTTGGGGAGCAACACAAGCACAAAAACTTTCCTAGTAGGTGACCAATAAGGACTCAGATTGATAATTTCGTAGCCCAATGTGGACTGGAAGAATACTAGAGGCACTGTTTATCAGTACACATGGTATTTATGCCTCCAAAACATGCCTTCAAGTCAGAAATTTAAAAATGGGCACCAACTTTGAGGCCACTGGGAGCAACATCAAAGGGGTTGGTGAGCAACATGTTGCTCACGAGCCACTGGTTGGGGATCACTGCAGTAATTCAACTACCCTATTTAACTTACTGCCTGCAGGTAATCTGTTAGCTCCTTGCGACGATTACGGCATTTTGCTGCTGCTACCTTGTTCCGCTCACGTCTCACTCGTCTTCGCTCCTCTTCCTCTGGTGACAGCTGTGAGAAAAAAAAAAAAGAGATAATAAATCTGTTACCCAATTTATGGAAGTGTTGTTATATGTGTGTAAGGGAGCTGGTTTGGCACTGCCACTTCCCACAAAATACCTTTATTATGTGTCTAAGGGGGTGGCATGAATGAATACTGCCTGCCTGCCATGCTCATGAATGAAGGGATTGGCAGTGACTGTGACCCTATGAGTCAGGCATTAATGTTTATCCCGCTCTTCAAACCATGGTTTGGCACGCACCACTAGGCTCTCTTTCCCAACCTGACTCATTCTACTGTTGGTGAGTCGCCTAATAACTGTTTCCGCTGCATGTGTAATTAGGATTTAAGTAGTGATCATGTTCTCTCAGCCTCATAATATAATTGGCAAAATACTATTGTTTTAGCCTCGGAAAGAAAACAGTTAACTTTTAAGGCTTATATTTTGGTTGGGTAAAAAGTATTATGTTTTCTATCAATTTTATTATTTCAATTCATAATAATTTTAAATGACATGTATGCTCAGCTTATTTAAAAGGGACAACAGTAAAGTAAATCAAAGTATTATTAATAAGTCGATAATGTGCATACTTACATGTTCTCCATTTCTCCTTCGCCCCATACTCAAGACTCCTCCCATGTTACGGATTACCCCATGCCGAGGGCTTTGGTATGGTGGTAAATTCAGGGGGCGTACACTTGGTTGGATCATCCAGTTAAGGTCCTGACTTGATGTGATAGCATTCAATGTTGGGATAAATTGACCCGAGGATGTGTGAACTGGATACTTCTGTAAAGGAATTTAGGAAGTTAAAGGTAAATTTGATTTATATGCATATTTGGTTGATACTTATTTGAAAAAAAAAAAATGTGTGCGTTATTATGAGTGTTCACATGGTTATGATTAACTAGTAGACACAGATATATATAATTCCATTGATTTACTGGATGAGTTATCAGAATTAACAGGGGTGCAGTTTAAAAACAGTTGATATTAGACTGAAAATGAATTTATAGTATGCAGATACTTGTCAGAATAAAGTGCTGCAGCAATTCTCTCTCTCAAGTTTTATATAAACTGAAGCTTAAAATTCCAGTCTTTAGGAAAGGAAAGTGAGTGACAAAACAATCTCCAGATTAAATTGTAGTTTTCCCCACAGAACAGAGTGGTATTTTTGAAGGATAAACTATATTCTGGTTTCAGCTAGATCACTGCAACCAATAATAATTGTACATTGTTCAAAACCGGACACTAGAACCTGAGTGCCAAAATGTAAAAAAAACAACAAAAACTGCCGCTAGGCTGTCAGTGGAAAACCAATAAAAAAAATATATTTATTTTTATAAACTACAATCCAAACCTCAGACATCTTGAGTTTTTTTTTCTAAACTCTATACTAAAGTGGCTTACTATGGCAATGAGAGCTGGATTCTTGCCTGTACTGGGTATCAAAATATAGATCATCCCTGTATAATCTAAAAAGTGATGTGGTAATGGCAGACTCTGTTAATGCCTTTAAGAGGGGCCTGGATGAGTTTTTGAACAAGCAGAATATCCAAGGCTATTGTGATACTAATATCTACAGTTAGTATTACTGGTTGTATATATAGTTTATGTATGTGAGTGTATAGATTGGTTAGTATAGGTTGTGTGCTGGGTTTACTCGGATGGGTTGAACTTGATGGACAATGGTCTTTTTTCAACCCTATGTAACTATGTAACTATGTACTGCACCAAACGTCTATACTTCCTGCATGTCAGGATTTCAGAAACAACCATTGAATTTAATACCATCCTCTTTAGCCTAATAATTAATGTGTAATGAGTATAATTTAGCCACCATTAATGCTGAGTAACAAGACCTGCTTGCCATGTTAAAGAACTGCTCACAGATGCCATTTACATTTTATACAGCGATGATGCTTGATAAAGTACATTTTCAAAGGAGGGTGTAGACTGTTTAGGACATTCTGTACCAAGCATGTCATCAGCAGAATTGACTCAGTCACAAACATATGTTACCTGCAGCTAAAATTCTTAGGTACATCTTAAAATGTATGAGCACCTACCTCAATGTTGCCTCTGACAGTAACAGAAACGAATGGAGTTATTACTGATGAAACAAAGGCGTAGGCTAAAATAGCTTCACATTTTCTGTCTGTATCAGGACTTGTCCTGGTTAGCCAAATCTAATCCTTTTATGGCAGCATGAATTGGCTGCATTGGGCGGTAAAGTCTGCATGAAAAGAGCTGTTTTGGGGCCATATGAATTTATACAGGTGACTTGTCCTAAAGCGTCAGAACAAGACATGCATGACACATGCAGTAAAACTATGTGCAAGAGACTTATAGATGGGAAAAACAAAATACAAACGAGGAAGAGTCTATTGCTGGCTCTGTGAGCAGGTATTGGCAGCATTTTCACTACTTTCTCTTCAGAAATCTCAAGAGGAACTGTATCATCCTATTTTCTATCTCCCCAACAGGTATGTCAAAACTGCAGACCTCTACTGAGGATGCTGGGAGATATAGCTAACAGAGAAAGAAAACATGACCATTTGAGATCCCTTGGTTAAGATACAAACTCTGATTATGTTGACTTTGAGGAATTTATTTGGGTATCAAAATATAGATCATCCCTGTATAATCTAAAAAGGTAGACAACAGACAACTATACATGCTCCTCTCTAAGAATTTATCAAGCCTCCCACTTATCTTTACACCAGCATGACACTGAGGTATTGTTTACACAGAGCATTCATGCTCATATTTGCATTTGAGTAGGAGTTGACATTTTACTTTCTTGGGCTTTGCCATTATCTAAATGTATCAGTAAAAGACTGCAGTGATTTGTGTGCACTGGTTGGTATTAGGGTTGCCACTTGTCTGTTTTTTCAGAAATACCAGCCAAGGTCGCGGCTGGTATTACAAATTTAGCAGAAATGTACTAGCAGGTAAATTTGTCATAACTAGTTCTCCACCCCAGCCACACCTCCGATCCGCCCACAATCCCCTCGCCCCGGGGCCCTCTCTATGCCTCAGAAGCCTGCCCTACTCATGAAGGTCTTCTGCAATCTGGCTGGTGATGCATCGACTCTGCCCCATTTGCGTCATAACCCCATCCCCCACATCACAGACACGCCACCTCGCAATCCTGCCCCCATCCCAGCCGATATTATTGTTGGCAAAAGGTGGCAACCCTAGTTGGTATTATTCTTCTGATGTCTATGGACAAGCCTTGGCTCAGTGCTCCTACTCATGGGTGCCAATGCACAATTGCAAAGAGTTCTCTGCAAGCAACGACCTACAGTTTTGTGCATTACATGATATTTGTGGATCTGCTGCTACTTTATTTTTTCTCAGGGTAGAAAAGACAATTTAAAGCATTTATGTAAGGTGGTAAATACTTAAAAACAATATTTTTAATTGATTCATAGGAAATGAGACCTAACACTTCCCCTAGTCAGTGATTAACACAAAGGAATTTTTTTTTCTAAAACAAACTATCTGCCTTATTAAAATAGTTGAAGTGATTTCTATGCTTATTTTTTTTATTTAAATTTAATTTTAATTTCTGTTAAAATCCCTTTTAGCATTAGAAGACTTCCAGTGAACTTTGTGCTGGACTAATGCAATATAAAACAGGGTAATCCCCAGCACATAAAACTGCATGATCACACCTGTCCCCCAAACTACATTAGCAATAGCAGGTATTTTTCCACTTTCACTTCTGATAGCGCAGCAGCTTGTAGCAACATATTTAGTACATGCATACCATAGATACAAGTTTTTTAATTAACCATGCTTTGGGTATTTAAAATCCGATTAAACAAATTGCTTTAATTCTATGACAGAAATAAATTTCCTGTCTTCTCTCAGTCAATATACTATAGTTCATAAAAAGGGGGTGCTTACAATACAATACCACTAAATGATGATTCACCTTTGGCATGGCATGTATGGTAGGCGTGGCGCATTGTGCGTCCTTTGAAACAAAGTCTTATGGGACGCACCAATCAGGTAGCCAAGAGTCCCTGGAAATTATTTTCAAATATTGGCAGCCATTCAGAGTCAAAAGATGATTTTTTTTCTACCAGCAGATTAAGGTGCATTTAAAAGGATAGCTTTGTAAAACAGGATTTTACAACAAAACAAAAATAAAACAAGCTAATTGTCACAGCATTGGAAAGATACTGGATAATGGGGAGACCAAGGTTTAAGAAGCCAGCCATAATGACAAAATAAAAGCACATTATATAATAAGTTATCTAGTGATTTCAACTTCTCCTGTACCCAGTAACAGCCTCATAGTGCCAATGCCTAAGCATACCACCAATACTTTACAAAGGGGGCATATATTGCCCAGATAAATATCCACAAATAACTTAATTCACTTTACTAGGTTTGGGGGAAATCAGAGTCATAGACACAACAGAAAATATGACATATGTACTTATATATATGTAACAAACACATATATGGGTGATATATATAGAGAGAATGAGAGTAAGAGAGAGAGAGATGAAGTGACATACTCCAATTGAAGCAGCATATATAGAAAAGCACACTCATTAGAGCTTAAATAGAGCAAAATAAAAGTGTATTTGCTGTACATTCCTAAGCAATGTTTCGGGATTTGTCAAAGACCATGAAAAAGTGTAGAGGTCTGAGCAACTTTTTTAAAATTATATATATACATATATTTTCCCAAAATCATTATTGTGTAGATGTTATATAATACGTCTTGTTACAGATAACTGTGTATGGATTCAGCAATAAACCTGAAGAAATGCCGACTCACCTGCTGCGCGTCCTCGGGAGGTGGGTTCAGTCTGACGCTGTGTCCCATTCCTGAAGTTCCTAAAATTGGGGAAGATCCCGAGTTCCGTAGGCCGTGGCTGCTGCACCCCGAATCTGGCTGAGGGAAGGCTCCAGTGAAGTCTCTGTACATGTTCTGGATCCTCACTACTCCTCGGTTTAACTCACTCTGACTCAGACTGCCCCCAGTCAAAGTTTATGAATGAAGATTGGCAGACTGAACTATATAAAATAGTGGGGGGGTAATTGTCAAAAGTTGTGCGAAACTGCGTTGCTGGATCCTTCGAGTACGTCAAGTACACTGTTTTTCGGATAAAAGATGTTTTAACTCTAACAGTATAATAAGTGGATATTAGACGTTTCTTGGCGCGTCTGAGTGTAAATGTTTATAAAGTATAACTCCCCCCATTAGTAATCCACAGTTGGTACAGCCTCGGAGTTACCTAAAGGCCTGTGACGTACATGCCCATATATGGTATACTTCCTCCAGCGTGAGGAAACCCCTTTGCTAGAAATGGCTGTTATTTCGTTCTGCTATTTCCAGAGTGGAAAGGAAATTATAGGTAAAACGCTGTAGCTACAGAGGCACCAAGAAAAGCAAATACTTCTGGGAAATGATGCCTGTTTGTATACCGAGGGTTAGTGTTTACGTTTTACGTTGAAATCGACACGTTTGGGTAGAATTTATGGGAAACTCTCTTATCAAGAACTGAGGGACTTTTAAGAAACAGACAGGTGTGTACCGCTCGCTTCTTATAAATGCCGATATATATATATATATAAATACCCACTAATTTATACTGCGAGTTATACAGACAGGATACCAGGAAATCTCCAGGTGGGCCCAGGTGTCAGTGGGCCCTCTCGCTTCTTTTTGCTGGAGTTGGACTGGTCCATCAGGATACTAGGATAACTCCCAGTGGGCTGCTTTATGGTCATTCCCTATTCCTGTATGAGAAAAAATAGGAACAAAGAAGTATAATAAACTATAATATAATAACTAGTATAGTAAAGAGATTAAATGAGGAATAATAGTTTAGTGGCATCTCAGTCCCACACTGTATCCAGAAAAGAACTGTTCCTTCACATGTAGAAACTGGGACTTTTATTCGATTAACTAGAAATGATTGCAATTCCTAATGATCTGTATAAAGTGAGGGGACTTCTGTTATACTGTAGGTGCGGGCTTTGTACATTACCCTCGGTGTTCTGTTATATTGATAATTATATATTTGAGTTATATATGAGTCACCCGTTTCCTAATGATACAGACAATTTAGGTGCAATTGCTTGACGTGACGTGATTGGGCTGGGCAGGTGAGTGGCTAAATATACCATCATATTCACGTTATTTGCCTGTTCTCGGCAATGCAACAGTGTAACATAAAAACTGTGGCAGGGAAAGAGTTAATTCTACACGCTTTCTGTTTCTTTCACGTTCTCAGACAGAATCATGTCTCGTCTCTTTCGTCTCCCCTCCCCCAGCCATTTTCGCCTTTCCCCTCTCTCAGGACCCCCGGGTGCCGGCTGTCTCACCCTCACGTGCTTGTCTTTCCCGTAACTTGTGACTCAGCCCCCTGTCACCTCTCCCTGCTCTCCCCCTGTCACCTCTCCCTGCTCTCCCCCTGTCACCCCTCCCTGCTTTCCCCCTTAAAGTGACAGAAACAGCCGTGGGCCAATAGGAAAGAGAGAGGGAGGGCGGGAAGGCTGGGCCGAACGTTTACTAGCACTGCTCTTCGTGTATTATGTCATATTAGATAATGTTACTGCCGGGAAATGACCGAAAGGCCACCAGGCAGATAGAATTGTTATATAAAACGGTGATATGGAGTCACAAGACACTGATATCAATTATTTATGTGGTTAATTAAAGCGGACGCGCTCAGGTAGCAGCAGCGGAAGTTAGTGTGAAAGGCAAACACACAGGGGCAGGGAGGAGTGGGACAGTCACCTAGAGTGATTCAAAGTATTGAGCAACTGGTGTCAGGTAGGAGCTGCTATATAGGCAATAATGGTTAAATGGAAGGATATTGTGAGTATCCATATATATTTATTTTATACAGGGTACTCTTAGGTGACTTGTAGTATCTTGATATTAAATAACTGGCTAAATCATTTATTATAGTACACAAGTTTTAGTAAGTCATGACACAAATCACTAAGCAATGGTTAAACTGGTGACATCAATAAGCACCGTTTAAAATGATGTAATTTATTGTCTCGTGTACATTATATTCAAATCTGTGGCAAAAAGTGTTTGGATTAAAGGTACCAGAGCAACATGTGGAGACCCCCTGTTTTCCCAGGAGTTTCCAGATTTTTGGCTCCATGTCCCGTCACTGCCTCTTTCCCGCATTTTTCTAGCTTTCCCCCTGTTTTCTAGTTTTTTTGGCAAACAATTCAGTGTGGGCATGTGCAGAAAAAATGTAGGGAGCAGTGTGCTCCAAAGGAGTGTACGCTTGTGCGGTAACATCACTTACGGTGTTTGAAAATTTGCGGCAGCATTTTGCCAAATTCCCCCGGTTTGCCAGTCATGTAAGCTCTGCCAGAGTATCTAACTAAATAATGAAGTATAGTGTGCACAATTACAAGCAGTTGCAGCAGAGTGTTTATATCTTGCGTCGTTTCTGATGACTCATTATAGTGGCCCTTTCCCAGAAACATACCATCATTCATGGTGGCTTCTATAATAATCTGCAGAGCTGTCCACATCCCCCCTATTTCTTTGGGAGTTACCCGTTCTCCCTCATCCTCTCAATTTTTCCGAAGTCTCACAAAGTCCTGCAGTGAATTTCGGGCGCACATGTGCAGTAAGCATTCATGCTGTAAATTGATGCATCTGCGCACGTGCAGGTGCAATTTTTTTGCTTCAGCTGCGATTTTGTGTGTGCATGCATGTGACATCACTTGTGGAAGTGCGTGTGACATTCGTGACGTTATTTCCGTGTATCGGGGAAAATTTTTGACGCTATGCTGCATTACCCCTGGCTACCATAGCTGTCAGGCTGACAACTTTGAATATAGCAGGGTAGATTTGAGCCCAGTTTGACACATTTCCTAAGCCCCTTTTTAAATGTTCTATTTATGAATGCCATTTGATCCCTGTTTTATCTGTATCACTTTATCTTTATCTCTACAGTAACCAATTTATTCTACACAGAATGCAAGGCTAATGGCACATGTAGGGCTTATTCTGGAGGCATATTTCCCCCTCAGTGGAGAAAGGACCGGCACCACCTGTGCTGCCTACCTTTGACTTGAATGGCAACCGGATATTACTGCTGGATTTCAGCCCAGTATGCTTTAAGGCAGGGAGTATGAGCAGTTGGTGAAACTACCAACAGAAAGTAACATAATTATGTTTAGGTGGTATTATATAGAATCGTTTCTCAAGACTGAATAAATGTTTGGTCTAGAATGTCACAAAGAGGTTAAAGGAAGACTCTAGCAGCAGCTGAAATGAATGGGAGACTGTACAATGAGAAGTGTTAGAAACTAAGATTAATAGTTCAACGCTCGTTATTCTGTGGTTTCATCTTAACCCCATTACCTCGTATAGTGGTCAGTTATTCATTCCAGCACTGGTTGCACGAGGCAGAGTAAAATTCCCCTTTTCCCTCCTGGAGCAGGAGCACATTCCATGGTGATGAGGGTCTCACATCAGTCACAAATGAGGAATCTGCTCTATCCTCTTGTGTTTTTTAATCTTCTGCCAATGTAGATGAGTAAATACAAGGCAACTGTAGATGGAAAAAGAGGTTTGGCAAAGTCCCATTAGGCCAGGCCAGGCTGTATGTACAACTCAACTCTATATGTCACTTTCTCTTTTTAGAGACCTCCTGGTGACTGATGGTTATAGTATGGATCATAATTGGAATCAATGGCATAGACTATACCTGCAAGTGTGTGTATAAACTGTACAGGTATGCAGTGGTGTTTTGGAGGATTACTTGGAGCTTGTGGGGTGAGTATTATTGGTATCAGAAATACATGGTCAATTATATTTGATTACATTTATTTTTTAATAGAATAAACTAAATCCAGCTGCCATTTTTTTCTGTAGACAACACAATGGATTAAGCAGCTGCAGATTTAGCCACATGATGTTCTATAGGCCATATGCACTACATCATTGATCCACAACCAGTGGCTCATGAACAAAATGTTGCTCACCAACTACCAGTGGCCTCAAACTCGGTGCTTATTTCTGAATTCCTGGCTTGGGAGCAAGATTTAATTGCATAAAAACCAGGTGTAATACCAAATGGAGGGTTATGTGGGCTGGTAGGTTACCTAGGGGCTACTAAATAGCCAATCACAGTCCTTTTTGGCACTGCCAGGAAAATTTTTCATGCTTGTGTTGCTCCCCAATTCCTTTTACATTTGATAGTGGTTCACAGGTAAAAAAAAATGTTTGTGGACCCTTGCACTAAATGAAGAATTTCCAACCTGCAGCCCTCTAGTTCCTATTCTTCCATGACAATGTTGGAATGTACAGGGTGCTGGGATTTGTAGTTTAAAAGCAGCTGGAGGACAGTAAGTTAAACATTTGTGTGCTAGAAAAGATTTTATATTTGTATATATGCATCCTGATAACTACTGCATTTTTTCATGTATTGTACATTCAAAATTCTCTGCATCCTAAGAAGCTTCCTGCTGTTTCCTACGAAAATAGGACTCTCTCCTCATTCCCGCCAAATCCAGCAGTTGCAAGTAACGCGCATATCCACCTGCTGCTACACGGACGGCTGACACGCTCTACATGTTAGATGAAAATGTAACATTCCTTTCTGGCTCCCTGCATTGCTGAGTGTTGAATCATTTGCTTCCTTTGTGTCATTTGTGAGTCACTTCCACAAAACGAAAGTTTTTACAAGTTTTATATTTTCAAGTGTAAGGAGTGAGGTACCCTGCCCATTAGTTCCACTCTTTACAGGGCAGGCTAATCCCACACCAGCACTGAACCCTTTTCACCAATGGCCCTTTTGAAACATTGGTGACATACGTGGGAGTATAGGGATATTTTCAGTACTCATTATCTTAAATGTGTATATTTGTAATCCCCAGAGCTGGAAAGGCCACCATTTCTTATGGGATGCTGATAATTCATAACAGAATACTCAACTTAAATAAAAACAAAGTATTAAATGAATCATTCATCCTCACAGTGGTGTACAAAAAGAGAATTCAGTTAGTTCCTCTTCTGAGCAGTTAATGAATGGGAAACGAAACAGACATTCTTTTAATTCCAGATTTATATTCTGGAATTCTTGGACCTGGCTGGGGATTTCCAGATAGTGTTTTTTCATTATTAAGAGCACCATGCCTTAAAATTGAAATATCATTATGACTTTATGTTAGCATATAATTCATCAAGTACAAGGTGCTCAACCTGCACCCGGGCCCCGGCGCTAATAGTTACGTTATTGGCTACTGCAGAATCAGAATGTTTTGTGATTATATTGTTTGGAACTGAATCTCTTTTGTTTTTAGATCAAAAATTAAAATACATTTAGGCTGATGGCAGACAAGGCATTGGGCAGATATTTTCGGCAAGTGGAAAAGTGCCTGCTGAAAATACCGCATACGCATAAAAACGCGAGACTTTGCATTCTCTTGTGTCTTTATGCGTATTTCGGCTACATGTGCCTGCAGCTGAGCATATTCCATTCATTCGTAGGAGGCGTAGGGCGGTATTTTCAGCAAGCGCTTTTCCGCTTTCCAAAAATATCCGCCCTACGCCTCGTCTGCCATCAGCCTTACTTTGTAGCTGCTCCAATGCTAACCAATAAACTCAGAAGTTTCTAAGCATCTTCACTGTCATGTTTTTTTTAAATTCATATGCTTTTATGCATGTGTGCCAATCCTGATGAAAAAATATTCAGCAGTAATAGTTACATAGTTACATAGTTACATAGTTACATAGGGTTGAAAAAAGACCATTGTCCATCAAGTTCAACCCATCCGAGTAAACCCAGCACACAACCTATACTAACCAATCTATACACTCACATACATAAACTATATATATACAACCAGTAATACTAACTGTAGATATTAGTATCACAATAGCCTTGGATATTCTGCTTGTTCAAAAACTCATCCAGGCCCCTCTTAAAGGCATTAACAGAGTCTGCCATTACCACATCACTAGGAAGGGCATTCCACAGCCTCACTGCTCTCACCGTGAAAAACCACCTACGCTGCTTCAAATGGAAGCTCTGTTCCTCTAATCTATAGGGGTGACCTCTGGTGCGCTGATTGTTTTTATGGGAAAAAAGAACATCCCCCAACTGCCTATAATCCCCTCTAATGTACTTGTACAGAGTAATCATGTCCCCTCGCAAGCGCCTCTTTTCCAGAGAAAACAACCCCAACCTCGACAGTCTAACCTCATAGCTTAAATCTTCCATCCCCTTTACCAGTTTAGTTGCACGTCTCTGCACTCTCTCCAGCTCATTAATATCCTTCTTAAGGACTGGAGCCCAAAACTGCACCGCATACTCAAGGTGAGGCCTTACCAGGGACCTATAAAGCGGCAAAAATATGTCCTCATCCCTTGAGTCAATGCCCTTTTTTATACAAGACAGCACATTATTTGCTGTAGTAGCCACAGAATGACACTGCCTGGAATTAGACAACTTATGATCTACAAAAACCCCTAGATCCTTCTCCATTAAGGATGCCCCCAACACACTACCATTCAGTAGATAGTTTGCGTTTATATTATTCCTACCAAAGTGCATAACTTTGCACTTGTCAACATTGAACCTCATTTTCCAGTTTGCTGCCCAGTTTTCCAATTTTGTCAAATCGCTCTGCAAAGCGGCAGCATCCTGCATGGAACTTATAGTTTTGCACAATTTAGTGTCATCAGCAAAAATAGAAACAGTACTCTCTATGCCCACCTCCAGGTCATTAATAAACAAGTTAAAAAGCAAAGGACCAAGGACTGACCCCTGCGGTACTCCACTAACCACACTGGCCCAATTAGAAAATGTTCCATTTACCACCACTCTTTGTACTCTATCCTTCAGCCAGTTTTCTATCCAATTACAAATATTATGTTCTAGGCCAATATTCCTCAATTTGATCATTAACCTTCTGTGAGGTACTGTATCAAACGCTTTAGCAAAATCTAAGTAGACGACATCAACTGCCATTCCAGCATCAAGGTTCCTGCTCACCTCCTCATAAAAGGCAACTAAATTAGTCTGGCAAGATCTGTTACGCATAAAACCATGCTGGCACAAACTAATAGTATTGTGAACTGCAATGTATTCAACTATCCTATCCCTTATTACCCCTTCCAGAAGCTTTCCTACTACTGATGTCAGACTAACAGGCCTATAGTTTTCAGGCTGAGAACGAGATCCCTTTTTAAATAACGGCACCACATTAGCAATCCGCCAGTCTCTCGGCACCATGCCAAACCTCAACGAATCCTGAAAAATTATGTGAAGAGGCTTGGCAATCACAGCGCTCAGCTCATTTAATACCCTGGGATGAATCCCATCCGGCCCTGGACCTTTGTTTACCTTTACATGTTCAAGTCTCTTTTGAATTTCCTCCTGAGTGACCCACGCGTCAGTAGCTAAATTACTAGCACTGGGCATATTAAAAGGGAAGCCTTCATTATCTGGCTCCTCAGATGTATAGACAGATGAAAAATAAGAGTTCAAAATTTCAGCTTTTTCCCCGTTCTCATCAACCAACGTACCTCCCCGTGATAATAAAGTTCCCACCCCTTCTTGCTTCATTTTTTTACTATTCACATAATTAAAAAATAATTTTGGATTCTTTTTACTCCTAGCTGCAATATCCCTTTCCATCTCTATTTTAGCTTGCCTGATAGCTTTTTTGCATGCTTTAGTTGCTTCCTTGTACCTGATGAAAGTTTCCGCTGTCCCAGCTAACTTGAATGCTTTAAAAGCACGTTTTTTATTACCAACCTCGACCTTAACTCTTTTATTCAGCCATAAGGGTTTTGCTTTGCGATGCCTCTCCTTGCTTACAAGGGGAATATACTGTTGTGTATACCTGCAAAGCAATGTTTTAAAGATGTTCCATTTTCCTTCTGTGTCTAACCCCATGAAAAGCCTTTCCCAGTTGACACATTGCAGAGATGCCCTTATACTGGCAAAGTCTGCACGTCTAAAATTGAGCGTTTTAGTTACTCCCTTATAGAGCTGTCTCTGCAGCATTATCTCAAAGGAGACCATGTTGTGATCACTGTTCCCCAAATGCTCACCCACACAAATGTTAGAGATAAGTTCAGTATTATTAGATATTACCAGGTCCAAAATAGACTCATTCCGAGTAGGTTCTTGAACCACCTGAAATAAAAAGTTGTCATTTAGCATATTTACAAACCTACTAGCTTTTTCTGACTTAGCCACCCCATTACTCCAGTCAATGTCCGGATAATTAAAGTCCCCCATAATAAAAACTTGACCCAATTTTGAAGCCTCTTCCATTTGCAAAAGTAGCTGGGACTCATCCCCCTCATCTATACGGGGTGGTTTATAGCATACACCAATGATCAATGATTATGTTTCCAACTGTTTTATAAACTTCAGAAATTAAGTTGTCACGTTACAGGGGTAGTTCGACCTTTAGTATTATGTAGATATTGATATTCTGAGGCAATTTGCAATTTGTCTTTATGTATTTTTTTTAATTGTATATTTTTTTGCAGCAACAATTTTAGCTTGGAATTGCAACAAATGTCTGGTTGCTAGGGTCCAATTTATCCTACCAACCATGTAGTGTTTTAATGAGAGACTGGAAGATATATAGGAGAGGGCCTGAATAGAAAGATAAATCATAAAAAGTAACAATAACATATACTTTTACAGAGCTAAAGGTTTTTGGCTGCCAGTGTCAGTGCCAAAGAAAAATGACAACCCAATGAAAGGTTGCTAAGAATAGATATTCTATAATATAGTAAAAGGAAACTTTAAAAAAAAAAATATTGGTGTGTGGGCGCCATCTCAGTGCATTGTGCCTAATTCTGAGCTTTCAGAAGGAGCCAGCGCTACACATTAGAACTGCTTTCAGGTAACCTATTGTTTCTCCTACTCCCATGTAACTGGAGGAGTCATGAGCCGGACTTTTTTTTTTCTATTGACTGATATTTTCATATTTAACACTTTAAGCAATACAGGTGTCAACTAATCTGCCATCTAGACATATTTCAAAAATTTAAAATGAACTAAGAAAACATCTGTCTGTTAAAAAACAGATTTCAATGCAGGATTTTGCTGGAGAAGCTCTATTAACTGATTATTAACTTGATGTTTTTCCATGACAGTATTTCTTTAAGGGATAGCCAAGGCAGTTACAACTTTCTTCCCAACCTGCATTCACATGAATTGAAAACCTATTGCAGATGTTGATTTTGGCATTCCAGAACTATCCCTAAATAGCAGTGTTATGGGCTGCCACATGCAACAAGCTGCTGAGAGAAAGGGTGCTGTGACTGCTGCAGTTCACAGTGAGAGGGCCCAACTGGTCAAATGCCCAGTGTGCCATAGACTTTAGAGGCTAGCACTTTATGCATTATTATCTTGCTAGAGTATATCATTCTCATCTTCTAGTTTATAATACAAAGCAGGTTATAGGCAAGGAGTGAGCAGGGATGTTAGGAAGCACATCAGAGATTCAAGGAAGTAAAAAGAAGAGGGGGTCATTTTCTAAAGCTGGCCATAGCTGCTAGAACCACTTATTTGGTATGATGCAGTGGGGAAATTGGATCAACCCAATTTGACCCCGTGCATAGATCAAATTGGACTGATCCGATTTGCCAGGCAAGCACCGCATGGATGTGTTGGTGCAGTTTTGATCCAGTGGGCCTCGATCTTGTTTTTCCAAACCTGTCTATTAATATCTGGCCAATTTGTGGGCAAATATTAGTTGGGCAGGCCGTAGGTGGGCCATGCATGGGCTGATATGCTGCTAACTTGGTCTGGAGGGACTGAGATGGCAGCTTTCATTGGCCCGTGTATGCCACCTTAAGTAGGAACAGAAGGGAGGTACAGAGAATTGTGTGTGGAGAGAATGGGAGGGAAATCTGAATGAAAAAAAAACAGGAAACTCAAAAGCTTAATGTTGGAAAAAGCAGGGGCAGAGGCAATACAACGTAGGGATGGTATACTTGGTTAGGGTTAGGGGATAATAGGGCAATAAATGTATATTTAGGTGTCAAATTTATTATTCAGCATGATACTGCATCAGTGCCAATAATCATCTCTTACAAATCAGCTAATTCTCTACATATTCACTTTTGTACATTAAAGGAAAAGTTTTCATGCAAAATGTAAATTTGAAGGGGAACTCCACCCAAACACAACTTAAGTTTTTTTAAAAACAAAACGTAACTTTAAGCAACTTTGCAATATACATCAATAAAAAAATAAAAAATACTGCCTTTTTATAATTTTTAATGTAATAATAAGGTTTGGAACAGTTACCTAAGCCTGGCCCCCTATTATCCTTTTGATCTGACTCATTACTTTGAGACTTTGAAAAATGTAACAGTAGTCAACTGTCCTCATCCTGCCTTCAGCCTGCATTGTTGGTTATGTAGTTCCTGCATGCTGTCTGTAAGCTGTGGGGAAGTGGTTACAATTTGTAACATCAGTGTTTCAGTCCCTCCTTCCCTGCCAGCATTGCGAAGGAGACCATGTAAGCCAATAAGCTTCCAGATTGTTTGGTTCTTAAAAGGTATGTTCATAGATAGATAAATATGTTATAGATGGCCCTTCTAGCCAATTTTTCCAGTTGGTCTTCATGTTTTATGCGTTTAATATTATTATCCTCCTTTCTCTGCCACTTTCTGACAAGCAATTGAAAATCTGGTTGTTGGCAAACCAACAGCGTAAAACAGGTTGACAGTGAAGGAATGTTATTATTTATATATTTTTTTGTTGCCTAAAATTCTAGGGAGGCCTACTTCTATTCATGTTTCATGTCTCTAAAATGCATGTCTGTTGCTAGGGTAATTAACCAATAGCAATAGAGCTGCAGGATATAAATGTAAATATTTAAAAAATAGAAATGAAGAACAATTACTAATTATCTTAGAATACCATTGTCTACATCATACTAAAGGTACATGTTACAGTGATCTTCTCCTTTAAGGGAAGAGATTTTTGGTGACATAATATATGTACAAATTATTTTTCATTTGCTAATGCTTCTTTTGGATCGATGCGTGATCAAGTATTTATATATGTATCTGCCAAGGATACGTGGCATTTAAGAGGGGAAACCCAACCCAGCTCTGCATTGTAACATATTAAGATGAGTCAGATACAGTGATGTCATTTAGAGCAATTTGGAATAACTGAAAGAAGATAGAAGAGTGATATCCATTCTAACATGAAACAAACGTATTTCTTCAGCACACCTTATACCTTTCCTCCATCCCCCAAACGTGATCGTCTTTTCTAATAACACTATAAATATAATATATTATAAATATAATACAGGTATGGGATCCCTTATCAGGAAACCCATCCCTTATCAGGAAACCCATTATCCAGAAAGTTCTGAATTACGGAAAGGCCATCTCCCATATTCAATTATTGCAAATAATTCAAATTTTTCCTTTTTATCTGTAATAATAAAACAGTACTTTGTACTTGATCCCAACTAAGATATAATTAATCCTTATGGGAGAGAAAACAAGACTATTGGGTTTATTTAATATTTAAATGAATTTTAGCAGACTTAGGTTATGGAGATCTCTGTGAGATGGCATTCCTGTAATTCTGAGCTTTCTGGACAAGAGCTTCCATAATAATAGAACAGCCTAATCTTAGGAATCTCTGTTAGGACTTACATTTCTACTTGCTCAGTAAGTGTATTTAAAGGCCATAACCAAAGATATTGCTTCTTGGGGAAAAGAGTTTGCTGTTGGAAGGCCTAAAGTTAGATTAGTGGAACCATGTAGTGCAGGAAAGCTGGTGCCCCCTTCTGTGTTGGTGTGTCACCAAAATTGCAGGTGTGGCCTTTGCTTATGTGTCACTGTGCATGTTTTATGCTGACGACACTGCCCATCCACAAGCTTTACTGAAGAGAAATGTTTTAAAAAAACAAGGGGATTAGCATATAATGACAGGAGTGCAGGGGAACTGGTCCAACATAAGATAACATCCAGGAGATCCGGGGGATCTGAGAATGTACAACCTACAACTACTCAGCTGCTGTTGTGCTGCAGTTCCCAACATTTCCGTTTAAGAGCACCTGGAGGCCATGGATTGTAAATCCATATGTATATACTGAAAACACCTAATATCATTGTGCCTAAATTCTCAGCATGGAGACCCTGTTATGCTGGGTGATCAGGGCAAAGATTCTTGCTGCCCAACGCTAAAACGAACCCTCCTATAATTTCTAACATATATACAGCACGTAAAATTGTATATTTCTACTTAGGATTACTCAATGGCGATTTATTAACCCATTATCCATAAAGTTCCAAATTACCAAATGGCCATCTCCCATAGACTCCATTATAAGCAAATAATTCTAATTTTTGGGTTTATTCATTATTTAAATGATTTTTTAGCAGACTTAGCAGATCCCTTATCCGGAGAACCCCAGGTTCCAAGCATTCTGGAAAAAAGGTCCCATACCTGTAGTTGAAATATTATTAAAATGGCAGGAGAGTGATTTCTTACCAAAGTCAATTAAACACACTTCCCTTAAAGTACCCCATCTATTGCCCTTTGGCCAGACTGTTCAATCACCTGACCAGTAAACGCTGCCTAAATGTATTCTGCTTGGATGTGGGAAATGCATCACAGTGAACCATATTCATAAATGCTTTATAAACACTTGAGGTGAATTTGAATTAAATGTCAGTGTTTGTGGATAATGTATAGTTTTTTCTAATTATTTGCTTTCTTCTTCTGAGTCTTTCTAGCTTTTAAATGGAGGTCACTGACCCCGGCAGCCAAAAAACTATTGTTCTGCATTTCCCCGAGGGCTTGCAAGTGGGGGTCTTGTAGGAAGGGGCACATTAGATAAGACTACACTAGTGCCCAACCTCTACATCAGAGTAGGCACTGCTGATAGTGTATGGGCAAAGATTATGGCTGCCTGCCACAAGGCTGAAGAAAATAAGAATAAAATAATGTATATAGTGTAAGTAAAGTTTATTTTGCTTGCCAAACACAATAGAAAACAATTTGAAATTATTTTTCAAGGTGACAGGTCCGCTTTAACAGAGCTTCTCCGCCAGAATCCTGCATTGAAATCCATTTTTCAAAAACACAAACAGATTTTTTTATATTTAATTTTGAAATTTCACATGGGGCTAGGCATATTCTTCATTTTACAGCGTGCCACAACCATGTGACCTGTGCTCTGATAAACTTTAATCACACTTTACTGCTGAGCTGCAAGTTGGAGTGATATCACCCCCCTCCCAGCAGCCGATCAGCAATGTGAAAGGAGCAAGATAGCAGCTCCCAGTAGATCTCAGAATAGCACTAAATTGTAAGAAATCCAAGTCCGGCTTGGGACTCCTCCTGTTACATGGGAGTAGGAGAAACAATAGGTTACCTGAAAGCAGTTCTAATCAGTAGCACTTGCTTATTCTGACAGCTCAGTCTTAGACACAATGTACAGATGGCTGCCTATACAGCAATATTACAACTAAAATATTGTAGCCAAATACAGCTGAGGAGCCAGCTAATGAAGGCTTCCCTTTTAATATGCCCAGTTCTAGTAATATAGCTACTGACACATGGGTCACTCAGGAGGGAGTTCAAAAGAGACTTGAACATGTAGGGTAAACAAAGGTCCAGGACCGGATGGTATTCATCCCAGGGTATTAAACGAGCTTAGCGCTGTGATTGCCAAGCCTCTTCACTTAATTTTTCAAGATTCGTTGAGGTCTGGCATGGTGCCGAGAGACTGCCGAATTGCTAATGTGGTGCCATTATTTAAAAAGGGATCCCGTTCTCAGCCTGAAAACTATAGGTCTGTTAGTCTGACATCAGTAGTAGCAAAGCTTTTGGAAGGGGTAATAAGGGATAGGGTACTTGAATACATTGCAGTTCACAATACTAAGTTTGTGCCAGCATGGTTTTATGCGTAACAGATCTTGCCAGACTAATTTAGTCGCCTTTTATGAGGAGGTGAGCAGGAACCTTGATGCTGGAATGGCAGTTGATGTCATCTTTTTTGACTTTGCAAAAAGGTTTGATTCAGTAATATTTGTAATTGAATAGAGAACTGGAGGTGGGCATGTAGGTTCCATGCAGGATGCTGCTGCTTTACAGAGCGATTTGTCAAAACTGGAAAACTGGGAAACAAACTGGAAAATGAGGTTAAATGTGAAGTTATGCACTTTGGTAGAAATAATATAAACGCAAGCTATCTACTAAATGGCAGTTTGTTGGGGGTATCCTTAATGGAGAAGGATCAAGGGGTTTTTATAGATAACAAGTTGTCTAATTCCGGGCAATGTCATTCTGTGGCTACTAAAGCAAATAAAGTGCTGTCTTTAGGGCATTGACTCAAGGGATGAAAACATAATTTTGACTCTTTATAGGTCCCTGGTAAGGCCTCACCTTGAGTATGCAGTGCAGTTTTGGGCTCCAGTCCTTAAGAAGGATATTAATGAGCTGGAGAGAGTGCAGAGACTGCAACTAAACTGGTAAAGGGGATGGAAGATTTAAGCTATTTAGTTAGACTGTCAGGGTTGGGGTTGTTTTCTCTGGAAAAGAGGCGCTTGCGAGGGGACATGATTACTCTGTACAAGTACATTAGAGGGGATTATAGGCAGTTGGGGGATGTTCTTTTTTCCCATAAAAATGTTCAACGCACCAGAGGCCACCCCTTTAGATTGGAGGAACAGAGCTTCCATTTGAAGCAGCGTAGGTGGATTTTCATGGTGAGGGAGGGCAGTGAGTTTGGGGAATGCCCTTCCTAGTGATGTGGCAATGACAGATTCTGTTAATGCCTTTTAGAGGGGCCTAGATGAGTTAGGATAGTATCCAAGGCTATTGTTATACTAATATCTGCAGTTAGTATTAATGTTTGTGTATATATATACATATATATATATAGTTTATGTATGTGTTGGTATAGGTTGATAAGTATAGGTTGTGTGTGCTGGGTTTACTTGGAAGGGTTGAACTTGATGGACTCTGGTCTTTTTTCAACCCTATGTAACTATGTAAAATATTGTAGCCAAAAACACCCCTGGACCCACCCCCTAAGTCCTGTACAGTATATATAAATATATATTTTTTAAAAATGTGTATTTTTAAATTACAGAAGTAGACAGAATACATTTCAAATAAAAAGCTCTATTTATTTGGATGATGTTATACAAATAAAATGTATATATATACAGGTATCGGACCCCTTATCCGGAAACCCATTATCCAGAAAGATCCGAATTACGGAATGCCTGTCTCCCATAGACTCCATTTTAATCAAATTATTCCGAATTTTAAAACTGATTTCCTTTTTCTATGTAGAAATAAAACAGAACCTTGTAATTGATTCCAACTAAGATATAATTAATCCTTATTGGATGCAAAACAATTCTATTGGGTTTAATTAATGTTTTATTGATTTTTTAGTAGAGTTAAGGTATTGAGATCCAAATTACGGAAAGACCCCTTATCCGGAATACCCTTGGTCCCGAGCATTCTGGATAATGGGTCCTATACCTGTATATATATATATATATATATATATATATATATATATATATATATATAAATAATAGAAAAAAGGGAATGTTGTGCTTCCAACTTAATTTTAAACCAGTAGGCAGAGTACAATCAGGCTGTGACTACAAAATTTATCCAGACAAAGACTTTTGGAGGTGCCCCTATTCTTCATGCAGCAACACTGGTTGCATGATAGAAATTCTTGCTGATATCATATCTGCATTACAGTGGCCGTATCAGCATGATTCAAAATAGAAGGCATTACTCCAAAAGAAACACGTTAAAACTTTAGTTTATCAAAGTACATGACAGTAGCCAATTTGTGATGTGAGTAAAGATTTTATGGTCAAAGGAGACAAAGACAGCTTTCAAAGCAATATTTGCTGCAAAGCTAATACAGGTACAGGATCTGTTTTCTGAAAACCAGTTATCAAGAAAGTTCTGAAATATGGAAAGGCCTTCTCCCATAGGCTCCTTTATAGGCAACTAAGGAGATCCAAATTACGGAAAGTCCCTGTGCAGTTCTGGGTTTCCAGTGTATGTATGGGGGAGAAGAGCCATTGTGGGGAGGTGGGTTTCCTTAGGCCCTATGATTAATTTAATTAAATTAATTTCTCATTTACACTCTAACGTTGCATGGAGCTGATAATGTTTATAATGGATATTAATATTAATGGATATTAATGGATAACTTCCACCAGGGTCGCCATCAGGGGTGACAGTTGTCCCGGGCCCGGACGATCGTCGCTTTAAAGGGGGCCCGGCCGTGATACAGTTTTTAAGCACAGGCCCCCTTTAAAGAATTACAGGCACTTGCGTCTTTTGTGGTCAGCGGGTAATACGATTGGTTGCACCCGTGCATATGTGTGACGTCAGTACGCACGGGGCCCAACCTTATAAAAGAGTGGATGCAGCAGGGAGCAGGGGACCATAGCAAGAGGAAGCAGGCGGACGCAGCAGGAGGGTGCTGGGGGGAGCTGGAGGATGTTGGGGAGGACGCTGGTGGGAGCTGGAGGATGCAGGGGAGGACGCTGGGAGGGAGCTGGAGGATGCTGGGGGGAGCTAGAGGATGCTGGGGGGAGCTGAAGGATGCAGCGGAGAGCTGGATGATGCTAGGGGGGAGCTAGGGGATGCTGGGGAGGACACTGGGAGGGAGCTGGAGGATGTTGAAGAGGATGCTGGGGGAAGCTGGAGGATGCTGGGGGGAGCTGGGGGATGCTGAGGAGGATGCTAGGGGGGAGCTGGAGGATGCTGCAGTAGGGAGCAGGCCATAGAGTGAGGACACTGGGGGAAGACCAGCAATGTTCTAGGGGGCCCTGGGTTGGCTAGCAATGTTTTAGGGGGTCCCTGCTCTGGCACCAATGCAAAACATAACCCCTGGCTACCAATCTTTTAAACCACATGAAAATGCCTCTGTATTAACGCACAATAAATATTTTCATCTGTTTTACCTGGTGCTTTGTCACCTGCAGTTTGCACAATTTCCTGCCGGCAACACAGCACCCTGTGTGCCATTGCCCTAAAAGTTTTAGTAACAGTAGCATTACAGCCATTTTAACTTTTTTCTTAATGTTTAGCCTGTAAAAAGTTTTTTTACAGAATGATAAACACACCTATATCTTAGTTTGTTGTATGGGGTAGAATTTTTTTCCTCTAGAACACCTAATTTCTTAGTAATATTAATGCCTGAAAAGAGTAACACCAAAGCAAAAGATATTTCGTAAGATAGTAAAGCTTTCTTCCCATAGAAGCAGCATCGCTTTGCATGAGGTAGCAGCTCTTGCTTTATTGGGATGTATGGTTCACTAGCGTGTCTGCAGTTGAAACCACTCCTTAGAAGTTCTTGTCAGTAGCCGATCCTAATGCATGTCTTAGGAATTCTCCATGAATTTGCTATTGCACAAGACAGCACAATGATGCCAACACTTGGGGGGCATGTTGAGTAATAAGAACTTAATTCATCTTTTAAGTACATGGGAATATTGCCACACCTCCATTTTTAATAATGCTCATGACAATATTAATGGATACATAGGTGTTATTAGTAATTTAATATTCCAGACTCTAAAAGCCATTCCTGTCAGAGTTCACGTCATTGCTAACGTCAAACATTAGTGAGAATAAAGGGGTTTAACATCAATGAGCAGCAATAAATGATAGATAATGACTTTCTTCCTGTAATTTATATAGTGATTCTTTGTAAATAATTGTAACATATTTTATTAAAAATATTATAAGTCACTGATGAGTTCCATGTCCATATAAAGGCACATCAAACATGGAACTCCACAGTGATTTCTAATATCCTTATTTATTTACATCAGGGGATAATTAACATTATTTTTAACATTTATTTATAAAGCGCCAACATATTCCGCAGCGCTGTATAATAAGTGGGTTTCCTACATTAGACATACAGAGTAACATATAAAGCAATCAATAACCGATAAAAGAGGTGAAGAGAGCCCTGCCCAAAAGAGCTTACAATCTACAAGGAGAATAGATAATTTATTATAATACACACGTTTCAGTGAGTCGTGTCAGAAATTACATCACTAAGCCCAGATTATAACATATGACATCATGAAACATAAGGATATAATATATAGGAAATCCATGGTTCTTGTGTTTTATACAGAGGACAACTAAAGTCACTAAAGAGTTGACTAACCACAAGGCTGCAGGAAAAATGCTTTTATAACAGTCATAGAGCTCCATGTACTTGTTAGTTTTGGGGTCCCCAACCTTTTTTACTCGTGAGGAACATTTAAATATAAAATATGTTGGGGAGCAACACAAGCAAGAAAAAGTTCCTAGGGGGTGCCCGAAAAGGGTTGTGATTGGTTATTTGGTAGCCCAATGTGGACTGGTAGCCTACAGGAGGCTCTGTTTGGCTATACACATGGTTTTATGTCTCCAACATGTGCCTCCAAGCCAGAATTAAAAAAATAAGCACCTGCTTTGAGGCCACTGGGAGCAACATCCAAGGAGTTGGTGAGCAACATGTTAATCCTGAGCCACTCGTTGGGGATCACTGACTTAGATGTTTCTGAACAGATAAAACATTCTGCATTATATAAGAATCTTGATTATTAATTCTGTTATAGTTAACTTGTTGCACTTAATAATGAGACATAATAAGTATATAGGGATAGTATTTAGGCAAAACACAATGAATAACTATATACTAAAAATGAACCCATAGAACTGATTGAAGGCACGATATTCATCTTATTAAAAATGAACAACCTTTGTCACTGTTCAATTAGTGTGAATATCTATATGCTAATAGTTAAAAATTACTCTAGGTGTGGTTCCCAATAAATAGACACATACTGACTGTGGATAAGAATTGTTGTTGTGAAATAACTACATATATGAGTGTATGTATGTGCTGTATGTGTTGTTACATAGTTCAATGACAAAAATTTACAGAGAAAGAGTACATAGTTGCTCCAGTGAAGTAACCCATAGCAAACAATCTGATACAGGTATGGGACCCATTATCCAGAATGCTCGGGACCTGGAGTTTTCCAGATAAGGGGTTTTTCCGTAATTCGGATCTCCTACCTTAAGTCTACTAAAAAAATTATTTAAACAATAATTAAACTGAATAGGATTGTTTTGCCTCCAATAAGGATTAATTATATCTTAGTTGGGATTAAATACAAGGTACTGTTTTATTATTACAGAGAAAAAGGAAATCATTTTTTAAAATGTAAATTATTTGATTACAATGGAGTCTAAGGGAGATGGGCTTTCCGTAATTCAGATCTTTCTGGATAATGGTTTCCGGATAAGGGGTCCGATAACTGTATTTGCTTATTAGCTGCTAGAGGTTACTGAACTGGTGCAAATTTGTCCATAGTTAGTTGATATGCCACAGAGAATTAAGCCTGTTACTCACAGCATGAGTGAGTTGTCGCATAAGGTAAGTGGAAGAAATTTAAGTGTATAGTATTAAATATTAAAACACTGGTAAAAGAAACATTTAAAAACTGTTTGTGATAGATTTATTGAACATCAGCAACAACGTAGAGCAGTGATTCTCAGACTTTTGCATTACAGGCGTTCTCAGCTTACAACAAGGTTACAGACATACGCAAATATCACTGTATCAGCCTTTGAGTCTTAGTTCCAAAAATATCTAGGACACTGAATAAGTGTTCACCCCCATATGTCATATGGTTTTTACGATGAGCTTCCACTAGTATGCAAGAAAGAGAAAATATATATTATTCACACATTTTTTCTAACTGGCCTATAGTCTAGGTCTATCCAGCCAAGGCCGCAGTGAGGGTCCCACTGCTTTAAATAGTAACAAGGTTGAAAAAGATACACGCCCATCAAGTTCAACCTTTAATACGTATATAAAGCCTGCCTAACAGTTGGTTGCTCCAGAGAAAAGATCAATAGCACACCATTTCCCCCGAGCTATGCCTCTTATTACAATTAAAGTGGACTGTACCCTATAGTGTTTCTATCAAGATAAAGGTCAATAAATGGAATCCAAGGGGAAAAATGAATCACAAAGGAACAATCTCTGCCTGATTCTCCCTAAAGGGAGGATTTTTCTACTTAAAAGAAATGTCCACACAAACATGTTTTTTGCTTTCCTGTGGTCTTGCAACTACTTACACAATGCACCACTTAAAGAAATGGACAATTGCAGCCTTTTTAGACATATCCTATAAAAAATTATGAATGTACCAGGGCATTATACTCCTCTAGATACAGAAGGATTGTGCTAAAAAAGTTGTGTTTAGGACTGATTTATTGAGAAGTTCCACAAAAACCCCACTAGTCCCGCCCATCTGTTCCACTTCCTGATGGCTGAATTCTCTAGATGTGCAGGGGAGCCGGCGGCCCTCCGTACCCTGCACTGTAGGATAGGAACCAATCAGCAGCTAGGCTGACCTGATAGGGAACTGAAGCCTGTCTTTGCTTGTGTGAGTGCAGGGCTGTGATTGGCTCTCCCCCTCCTACTGTGCTTCTGGCAGGGACCGTTAGGACACGCCCACTCTTCATTTCACACTGGACAGAGAAGTGAGAGGATCTATAGGGAGCTCCAATAAAGGGGCCATTTTTATAGAGAGGATTAATTTTTAGCACAAAGTGAAACCAGCACCTTATATTATTCATAATTGCCTACAAAATTAGGGTTTTTCCCATTTATCCAATATGTCTCCTTTAAATTTGTTTCTAGCTGTTGCTATTTTCCCCATCCCTGATTTCCAAACCATTGTAATTATGTATTAGTAGCCAGCCAGGGTTGCACTTCCACAATGCCTTGAATATTCTATAGTCCTATGAAGAAGAATACCAAAAGTGTGCAAGGCATTGTGGGACTAGAATCTTTGCTGAAGGAGAACTGATTTCTTATACCTCCCAACATTTGAAAAATGCAAAGAGGGACAAAAAGCAATGGCATGCATAGCGCAGCAGAAATTTGTTGACCATGCCCATTTTTTCTCTAAATACCACTCCCATTTTACAAAATTTGGTAGGTTATTAAAAGTTTGAACACATTTCTAGGGGTTTGGGGATCTTGTTTTAAGTGTTATTACAGTTTTGCTAAAAAAGGTGAAATTGCCCTTTAGGCTGCAAGTCTCAGTTCCCCCAAAAGACCTGTTTAGAAAATTTTATGTACAGCTTGTTAACTTTTCTGGGCTCTCTGCCAAAAGCTACTTATTTAATTAAGGTTAAGAAACATTGTATCTTTTTTAGCATTCAATGCAGGTTCAGTGCAGGAGATCAAAGGGAAATGAGGGACTTTTTAGAGAGAATCCGGGACTGTGGGCTGACCTGTCAAAATGGGGACCGTCCCGCGAAAATCGGGCAGTTGGGAGGAATGATACAGTAAGGTATAGTTGTCAAAATGAAACTAGAGAGATTGTCTCCTTAAGATCTTTTACTCTTTCAACTTTAATGTTTGCATCCATTTAATTTGTAACTAGCGCACATGTATGATGGTGAGAAAACCCAGAAAGGGTTTATGACATCTCTATTTAATTTTATAAATATTTCAAACAAAATGAGGTGTGTGATGTGTATAGCAATCCAATCTGTCAGGACATGTTCTAAAAGGTAAACTGTTTGCATTGCTGCCACCATGTGTTCGTAAGGTTTTTAATAATAGTTTTTTCTGTCTGTTCTGTTAAGGGTTGCATTCTTATGGGTTCCTTAGTGTATATATATATATACCCATCACAGTGTCTATTTTATAAAGTGTGGTATTTGGTTAAGGAGTTTTAGGCAGTAATTCTTTTTAAAAGCATCTTGGGAATGTAGCTTATTAAAATGACACTGGCAGTTACTTAACACTAGAGGTCACAATGTGTACATGGAGCTGAGCGGAATTTCACAGTTGTAATTTGTCTTGATATGGGTAATACAAGAGGACAACATTACAGGAATATGTTCATGTTCATGCGTGCCATTTCTACAATACATCATTTAAAATGGCTTCTCAAACATAATCATGCTTAAATGAAAAGTCAATCCAAAATATAATTTTTTGTCTAATAAAAGAAAACATACATCTAAGCAACTTTGCGATATACATTCATTACATATTTGCAATGGTTTTTGAGTTATTGGTATTTATAATTGCTATTAGAAGTAGTGTTTGCCAGTCCTTTTCTATTCCCTACCCTGGTGGCTCTGGCGTTTAAAACAATGTAACACAAACCAGCAGACTGACAGACCTGACTTGCTGGAGGAGACTGGCAATACTGCTTTCAATAGCAATTACATTTACAAATATGGAACAAAATTCACAAGGCCCAAGGAGGCCGATTGGTCTTTACCACTGGGTAACATCTGGTGAGTTAAGGGTGTGGCATGTCCAGCCCTCCAAGCAATGGTGTCTTTTCAATCCAGATACTCCGCTATAAATTTTCAGCTGGAAGTTAGTTCTTAGCTTTCCTGATCAGTTGCAGCATGCAGGCCTCGTTAATGCCCAACCTTCCAATTTAAATACTCCTCTACAGCCTTTTTTGCTGGAAGTTTGAGTTCCCGTTAGCCGTTTTTGTAGGTAGTAGGTTTTCAGACTATTCCAGAACATGGCATGTGAAAGTAACTTTGGCATTTGTACAAGGACCCAGTTTTTGCTTTGTCACCTCTGGTGGATATGCTCTCATCTAAAACCCTGGAGATGCCGGGGATTGAACCCGGGGCCTCATACATGCGAAGCATGCGCTCTACCACTGAGCTACATCCCCATCATGCGGTGCTATTATAGCACTGAAGCAGTCTATTAGCATTTCAAAACCTGCGCTATCAGAAGATAACAAAGACAGCTAGGGCTTCAACACGTTGAAAGCTAAGAACTAACTTCCAGCTGAAAATTTATAGCGGAGTATCTGGATTGAAAAGACACCATTGCTTGGAGGGCTGGACATGCCACACCCTTAACTCACCAGATTTTACCCAGTGGTAAAGACCAATCGGCCTCCTTGGGCCTTGTGAATTTTGTTCCATATTTGTAAATGTAATTACTATTGAAAGCAATTAGTTTCACTTTAGGACTCCCTGGGTCTGAAGAGCAGAGGAGAAGCTGATAAAACTTATTAGCAGTCCACTGATAATGACCTGATTTAGGGCTCTGGCACACGGGGGAGATTAGTCGCCCGCGATTAACTCCCTGTTCGCGGGCGACTAATCTCCCCGAGTTGCCTACCCCTGCCATCCCACCGGCGAACATGTAAGTCGCCGGCTGGATGGCAGACGCGGATCGGCAGTCGGATCGGGGACCGCATCAACGAGCCGATGCGGTCCCCGATCCGACCAGATTTTCTAACCTGGCCGATCGAGATCTGGCCAATTTCAGGCCAGATCTGCTCTCCCCATACACGGGCCGATTAGCTGCCGAATCGGTCCAAGGGACCGATATCGGCAGCTATAGTCGGCCCGTGTATGGCCACCTTTAGGGCTAAAGCTTAGGGAAAGGAGGAGTTTGATTGAAGGCAGATAAGGAGCTCTGAACAATTTGACCTGTTTGTAATTGGAGATGGGGGGGTGAGATGTACTGTGCAAAACACAAAAGTTTACAGTTAGTGCTTTATATCAGCAAAAAATTAGATAAGTAAGGATTTTTTTTCAAATAAAATAATAGGCCAGTCCCCCATGCAGTGCATTGAGATACCCTAGGCAGAGTAGCTAGAGTTTGGGAACCACTGCTCTCAAGCCTTTACACAGGCAGTTCTTTTCTAGCACCCTTTGCACTTTCAATAAGGCAGCTTATTTTAAAGCAAAGCCTATCTTGTAGCCTTTATTCATACATAAACGTGTTTGCTTCGGAAGACTAGCAAATGCTTTGATGAGGCTCATTTATTCAAAACTATGGAGATGCCGGGGATTGAACCCGGGGCCTCATACATGCAAAGCATGCGCTCTACCACTGAGCTACATCCCCATCCTGCTGTGAATGTCATTCTACTCATTTATCATGGGTGTATTTTATTGGTTCCGCTGTACGAAGACAGCAAAGGCAGCTGGAACTGTCAACATTCCTGTGTATTGGTTAACATCAACTTTTTTATACTCTTGCTCACATGGAAATAAAACCAGTCTTTACCACTGTGTAACTTGAGCCATCTGGTGAGTTAAAGGAGAAGGAAAGGTAAAAACTAAGTAAGCTTTATCAGAAAGATCTATGCAAATACAGCCATAAGCACTTACAGCAATGCTGCACTGAGTCCTCTATCAAAAGAAACACAGGATTACTTGTCTCTTATTTTATAAACATGATGTTCCAGTGTCTGACTTCCTCTCTCAGAAACATTATTAATTCCCTTGGCCAGAGTCTGTGCAGTTCTCTCCTCTCTCCCCTCTCCAGCTCCTTCCCACGAGAATGCTAAGAACTCCTTCCCCCCTCCCTTAGGAATGTGTGATCTGAGCTATAACGGTGGAATTTATGTGGCAAATCGATTGTCAGTAAAATGCCAAAATGACTTTCCTTTTCCTTTAAGGGTGTGGCAAATTCTGGATATTGTTCAAGTCCACATTCACGTGTGTTGGTTAACATCAACTTTTTTATGCCCTTGCTTTCATGGAAATAAAACTATGTATCCATATTGGCTTCCCACAAACATTGTTATCCATCAGAATGTCATCTATGACAAGAAGCCATCTTGCCTTATGCAATACAACTCCTCAACAAATTTCAATTTGAAAACTAGCTTAAGAATATAACCAGCATCTCTAAGAAGAGAGAGTGAAAAGTAGGGGCAATGCAAGGACAACAATTTCCAGAAACATAGAGTGTCAATGGGAGCAAAGGGATACGAAACAAAATGAACATGCTCTAATACCAAGGAGGCCAATTGGTCTTTACCACTGTGTAACTTGAGCCATCTGATGAGTTAAGGATGTGGCAAATTCTAGGTATTGTTCATGTCCAGCCCTCCAAACAATGGTGTCTTTTCAATCCAGATACTCCGCTACAACCTTTCCGCTGGAAGTTAGTTCTAAGTGTTCAACGTGTGCCACCTGATCAGCTGCAGGATCCAGGCCTCGTTAATGCCCAACTTTCAGAGCAAAGCAAAGATGCCTTTCAATCTAAATACTCCTCTAAAACCTCTTCCATTGGAAATTTGTGTTCCCATTAGTCGTTTAGGTAGGTAGTACTTTTTCAAACTATTCCAGAACATGGCATGTGAAAGTAACTTTGGCGTTTGTACAAGGACCCAGCTTTTGCTTTGCCACCTCTGGTGGATATGCTCTCATCTAAAACCCTGGAGATGCCGGGGATTGCGCTCTACCACCGAGCTACATCCCCATCATGCAGCACTCGGTGCTAGTATAGCATTGAAGCAATCTATTAGCATTTCAAAACCTGGACTATCTGAAGATAACAAAGACAGCTAGGGCTGACAATATGCTTGAAACACACGGTTACTCAACCTTTTTCACAGCTGCTTTTGTGGATCTAAAACCAGATATTACATTACATTACATTACATTAACATTTATTTATAAAGCGCCAACATATTCCGCAGCGCTGTACAATAAGTGGGTTTCATACACTGGACATACAGAGTAACATATAAAGCAATCAATAACCGATACAAGAGGTGAAGAGGGCCCTGCCCAAAAGAGCTTACAATCTACTGAGTTTGTCAAAATTCAGTAACCTGTATGACAGAACTAAACAAACACATTGTGGAATCTGGGTAGTAGTAATCTGTCACCTTCTCAAAGTTCCTGGTGAAAACTTCTGCATGTCAGCCATTTCTGCGCATCTGACAGATAGGAGTTTTTTTCAAAGTCAGAGGGACAGTATTCACCCCATTTTCAACATGAAATGAATACGTAGGGCATGTGCTCAACATACTTTTTGCCTTTTAGAACTATGGTTTTTGTTATATCTGAAACTAAAGAAAAAAAATGCAACTAATTTCACTTTAGGACTCCCTGGGTCTGAAGAGCAGAGGAGAAGCTGATAAAACTTATTAGCAGTCCACTGATAATGAGCTGATTTAGGGCTAAAGCTTAGGGAAAGGAGGAGTTTGATTTAAAGGAGAAGTAAAGGCTAGTAAAGAGTTCATTTAAAAATGCAGGCATACCTTCAGTTGTCTTAATAGTGCCCATTAGTGTCCCCATATTTCAGTAGTTCAGATGATCAGAAGCCAAACAGGAAGAAAAAACGCCCTTATAAAAAATGGATGCAGCCGCAGCTGGGGCCGTAACAAGAGGACGCAGCCGGCAGGCAGGTGCTGGGGGGGGGGGGGGAGAGGTGAGCGGGGAGAGCCAAGCGGGGAGCGCGGAGGGGATGGAGCAGAGTGGGGGGGGTGGTTACAAGAGAATGCAGCCGACAGGCAGGGGCTGGGGGGGAGGCAAGCGGGAAGCAGCAAGCGGAGCGGGGGGTGCTGACAAGAGGACGCAGCCGGCAGGCAGGTGCTGGACGAGTTGGTGCGTGAGCTGGGGGGGGAGACACAAAAGACGCATGTGCAGTAGAGACAGTGAGGGAAAGGGAGTGGGCATCCCTTGTTAAAGATGGCGACGCCGTTGACTGAAACAAGTATGTAGAATGTAGCAGGTGTATCTCTGTAAATCTTTCATTAGGCAAGCCAGGAATATAGCGTTTTTACACAACAATAGTAGTACTATTTAATAGCGTGCTCAATAGATTTTGACTTTCCTTGTCCTTTAAGGCAGATAAAGGAGCTCTAAACAATTTGGAGATGAGGGGGGGGTGAGATGTACTGTGCAAAAGTTTCCAGTTAGTGCTTTATATCGGCAAAAATTGAGATAAGTAAGGTTTTTTTTTAAATAAAATAATAGGCCAGTCCCCCATGCAGTGCATTGAGATACCCTAGGCAGAGCAGCCAGAGTTTGGGAACCACTGCTCTCAAGACTTTACACAGGCAGTTCTTTTCTAGCACCATTTGCACTTTCAATAAGGCAGCTTATTTCAAAGCAAAACCTATTTTGTAGCCTTTATTCATACATACGTTTGTGTTTGAACACTAGCAAATGCTTTAATGAGGCTCTCTTATCCAAAACTGTGGAGATGCCGGGGATTGAACCCGGGGCCTCATACATGCAAAGCATGCGCTCTACCACTGAGCTACATCCCCATCCTGCTGTGAACGTCTTTCTACTCATTTTTCATGGGTGTATTTTATTGAATCAGCTGTACGAAGCCAGCAAAGGCAGCTGGAACTGTCAACATTCCTGTGTGTCGGTTAACATCAACTTTTTTATACTCTTGCTCTCATGGAAATAAAACCAGTCTTTACCATCTGGTGAGTTAAAGGAGAAGGAAAGGTAAAAACTAAGTAAGCTTTATCAGAAAGATCTATGAAAATACAGCCATAGGCACTTACAGTAATGCTGCAAAAGAAACACAGGATTTCTTGTCTCTTATTTTGTAAACATGATGTTCCAGTGTCTGACTTCCTCTCTCAGAAACAGCCTTAATTGTCGGGGCCAGAGTCTGCTCATTTCTCTCCTTTCTCCCCTCTCCTGCTCCCCCTTCCCACCATAATGCTAAGAACTCCCCCCCCCTCCCTTAGGAATGTGTGATCTCAGCTATAATGTTAATAATAATAATCTCAGCTATAACGCTAGAGACTGTAGGAAGGAAGCTACCTAAAATGGCAGCTGCTATCTTAAGCAAACAGAGAAAACTTCTAAAGCTGTTTACTCAGGTAATGGTTTCTGCAGGATAAATATATTGTTCTAGGTGGCACTAATGAGGCAAATCTATTGGTAGTAAAATGCCAAAATGACTTTCCTTCGCCTTTAAGGGTGCGGCAAATTCTGGATATTGTTCAAGTCCACATTCACATGTGTTGGTTAACATCAACTTTTTTATACCCTTGCTTTCATGGAAATAAAACTACCGTATGTATCCATATTGGCTTCCCACAAACATTGTTATCCATTGGAATGTCATTGATGACAAGAAGCTATCTTGCCTTATGCAATACAACTCCTCAGCAAATTTCAATTTTAAAACTAGCTTAAGAATATAACCAGCATCTCTAAGGAGAGAGAGTGAAAAGTAGGGGCAATGCAAGGACAACAATTTCCAGAAACAATGGCAGCCGACGGAAATGGAACAAAATGAACATGCTCTAATACCAAGGAGGCTAATTGGTCTTTAACACTGTGTAACTTGAGCCATCTGGTGAGTTAAGTGTGTAGCAAATACTGGGTATTGTTCACATCCAGCCCTCCAAGCAATGCTGTTTTTTTCATTCCAGACACTCCATTACAATCTTTCCACAAGTTAGTTCTAAGCTTTCAATGTGTGCCACCTGATCAGCTGCAGAATGCAGGCCTTGTTAATGTCAAACCTTCCAAGCAAAGAAGACTTTCAATCTAAATACTCCTCTACAACCTCTTTCGTTGGACATTTGAGTTCCCATTAGTCATTTAGGTAGGTAGTACTTTTTCAGACTATTCCAGAACATGACATGTGAAAGTAACATTGGCATTTGTACAAGGACCCAGTTTTTCATTTGCTGTCTCTGGTGGATATGCTCTCTTCTAAAACCCTGGAAATGCTGGGGATTGAAGCCGGGGCCTCATAAGGTCTGTAGAGTGTAATTGGTCTCCTGTCACTAAAGCAAAACCCCCAACAACCAACTTCTAGCATATGACAGTAATCATAATAACCACTCAGACAACATAATTCGTTTTTGGAAAAAAGGGGGAGGTCATGTTTATTAAAAATTTTGACCGAATAAAATGCGGGCCCCAAATCATTCCCATTTAAGGGAGAACACAATTTGCACCGTTGCAAATGGGCAGGCCCACCACCAGTTGTCATAGTAGACATATATGGGCTTCTCCTGTAGGGATTCCTGCCTGGAAGCAGAACCAGTGCCAGTGAGCCCCTCAGTGTTTGCCCCTCCAAAAACACATTTGGGCTTCTCCTGTAGGGATAGCTCCTGCCTGGAAGCAGAACCAGTGCCAGTGAGCCCCAATTACCCTCACAGCCCTTATGGGGCTTCTTTTGTATTCACTGCACACTCAGCCTCTTCTTACATGCGAAGCATGCGCTCTACCTCTGAGCTATATCCCCATCATGCAGCACTCAGTATAGCATTGAAGCAATCTATTAGCATTTTAAAACCCAGGTTATCTGAAGATAATAAAGACAGCTAGAGCTGACAATATGCTTGAAACACACGGTTACTCAACCTTACACAGCTGCTTTTGTGGATCTAAAACCAGATATGCATCAATACTGAGTTTGTCAAAATTCAGTAACCTGTATGAGAGAACTAAAGAAATGCATTGTAGAATCTGCGTAGTAGTAATCTGTCACCTTCTCAAAGTTCCTGGGTAAAACTTCTGCATGTCAGTCATTTCTGCAGGACATTTCATCTGACATTTATGAGTTTTTTCAAAGTCAGAGGGACAGTATACACCCCATTTCAACATGAGATGAATACGTAGGGCCAGGGCCGCCATCAGAAATCACGGGGCCCCTCACAACAAGATTTTCTGGGCCCCCCCCTCCTCCCACACTCCCAATGGCCCCTCCCCCAGTGACCCCTCCCATCAATACAAAGGACATACAGACATTGGTAGCCAGGGCCCCCCATAAAACATTGGTGGCCAGGGGTTACGTTTTGCATTGGTGCCAGGGCAGGTACCCCTAAATCAATGCTGGCCAGCCCAGGGCCCCCTAAAACATTGGTGCTCCCCCCAAATTACTCATACTATGGCCTGCCCTCTGCTGCTTCCTTCCGCATTCTTCGGCTCCCCCCCAGCGTCCTCCTGTTTCTTCCAAGGCCACCCAAGCATCCTCCTGCTTCCCTCCAGGCCCCTCAAAGCATCCTCCGGCTTCCCCCAGGGCACCCCCAGCATCCTCCGGCTCCCCCCAGGCCCCCCCCCCAGCATCCTCCTGCTTCCCCCAGGGCACCCCCAGCATCCTCCTGCTTCCCCCAGGGCTCCTCAAAGCATCCTCCTGCTTCCCCCAGGGCCCCCCCAGCATCTTCCGGCTTCCCCCAGCATCTTTCAGCTTACCCCCAGGGCCCCCAAGTATCCTTCAGCTTACCCCCAGGGCCCCCAAGTATCCTTCAGCTTACCCCCAGGGCCCCCCAAGTATCCTTTAGCTTACCCCCAGGCCCCCCCAAGTATCCTTCAGCTTACCCCCAGGGCCCCCCAAGTATCCTTCAGCTTACCCCCAGGGCCCCCAAGTATCCTTCAGCTTACCCCCAGGGCCCCCAAGTATCCTTCAGCTTACCCCCAGGGCCCCCAAGTATCCTTCAGCTTACTCCCAGGGCCCCCAAGTAACCTTCAGCTTTCCCCCAGGGCCCCCAAGCACCTTACATTTCCTGGCACCCAGCTCCGGCGATGTCCTCCTCTATGTGCCGCGGCTCTCTGCTACTTCCATGCTTTTATAAGGTTGCGCCCCGTGCGTGTGACGTCAGTACGCACGGGCGCAACCTTATAAAAGCAAAGATGCGGCAGAGAGCCACGGCACAAAGAGGAGGATAAAACTAAAGACAGGGCCCGGGACGATCGTACCCCCTGTGCCCCCCTGATGGCGGCCCTGCGTAGGGCATGTGCTCAACATACTTTTTGCCATTAAGAACTATGGTTTTTGTTATATCTGAAACTAAAGAAAAAAATGCAACTAATTTCACTTTAGGACTCCCCGGTGCTGAAGAGCAGAGGAGAAGCTGATAAAACTTATTAGCAGCCCACTGATAATGAGCTGATTCAGGGCTGAAGCTTAGGGAGGAGTTTGCTTAAAGGCAGATAAGGAGCTTTGAACAATTTGACCTGTTTGTAATTGAAGATCGGGGGTGAGATGTACTGTGCAAAAAACAAAAGTTTCCAGTTAGTGCTTTATATCAGCAAAAAATAAGATAAGTAAGGATTTTTTTAAAATAAAATAATAGGCCAGTCATGGCCAGCCTTCAAAACAATGGTGCTTTTTCAATCCAGATACTCCGCTACAACCTTTCAGCTGGAAGTTAGTTCTAAGCTTTCAACGTGTGCCACCTAATCAGTTGCAGGATCCAGGCCTGTTAATACCTAACCTTCCAAGCAAAGAAGCCTTTCAGTCTAAATACTCCTCTGCAACCTTTTTCGTTGGGACATTTGAGTTCCTATTACCCATTTAGGTAGGTAGTACAGACTATTCCAAAACATGGCATGTAAAGGTAACATTAATGTTTGTAAAATAAATTCATTTCCCATCTTCAGAGTTTATTAGGGATGGATTTGAGGTTTTCCCTTCTATTTTCACTGCATATAATAGAAAGTAAGTTTAATTTATTTCAGCAGACAATGGGAGCTGAGGGTTATGGAATAAAATGGACATGCTTAAATACCAAGGAGGCCGATTAGTCTTTCCCACTGTGTAGCTTGAGTTAAGGGTATGGCACATTCTGGGTATTGTTCATGTCCAATCCTCCAAGAAGGGGTAAAGTTGCCCAGGAAATGCTCCGAAAATGAAATAACACAAAATGTCAACCACTGACACCTATAAATGTTTCCAAAGTGACCTGTGTCAATCACAGATGCACAATTGAAGCTGCAGAATGTCACATTCAAGGCAAATGCCAGGAATGACAGCAACAGGAATTATTTCAAAGCGTAGAGAAAAGCCTGCTTTTCTCTACGCTTTGAAAAAATCCGGAGTGCCTGCCTGTTTCTATTTTTGAGCAACAGGAATTAGAAAGGCACCTGATTTGGTCCAAAGCAGATTAGGGCATTGGTCACAAATGCATCAGAAGCATCTCACTCTGGCAATGTGCTGTTATGGGAAAAACGTTGCACTGTGGCTAAAAAACAGAGTGATTGCGTTAAAAATTGCACATTTCCCTTGTAGCCTTTAATGACCAATAAAGTCTGTTTGGCATGATGTGTAGGTCTTGGTGAGTAGGGACGCTGAATAATTAATAATGCCAAATCTGGCCTGCACAGTTCCTTTCCCAGTGGCACATATCATATAGTAATAGAAATAGAACAGTATTTTCACAAGTGACTTTAGAATATTGCAGACGGAATGTGCTAATCAACTCCATTCACTAAAAGGATGCTCCTATTATCCAAAGGGGAAAACAAATCACATTTGAGACATCCATTTTAATGCTGTCGACATTGTTTCATCTGACTGGTCAATAGGCCTTAACATTTTATTATACAGACTGCGTGTGCACACAATTACTCTCAAATCTCTGGAGTTGCTGAAATACGTGGATACACCTATTATGTAGTAGGCAAACTATAGCTAACTAAAGATAACTAGTGCAATATTACAGCTAAGAGCTGTGAAGCTACTAAAGCTTATTACGGTCACTACTGCAGCAGTGCAACTATGTTGTCTTACTTTTTATTGTAGTGTAAAGATGTTAAACAGAATGGAGCTTATGTTACTGTATTCACTTGTGAATTCATAAGTGTCTCACAAATACTGTGTTATCATTAGTGCTAGTGTTTAAAGTTTGACAAATTTAAACTTTATACTGTGGATTACCAAACTACAAAGCTTTAGGGCTCTGGCACACGGGGAGATTAGTTGCCCCCAATAAATCTCTGCTACAGTTGGTGCATCTCCCTGAAAAGCCCTTCCACCAGCGATAAAGGAAATTGCTGGTGGAAAGGCATACGAATTGCTTCAGTTTTCTGAAATCGTGCAAAGTTTCATCCAGCAGGCAACTTTGCAGGGCTTTGGGGAAAAACATCAGGGGCTGATGTGAATAATAAACATCAATGTAAAAACACTATTTAAATCAATCTGTGTTGTATAAGGGCTAATATAACACTTCATGCAAAGCATTTCCTTCAATGAAGAATACCCTAAAAAACTTTACAGCATTACCCAACACATTTCACTACATAAATCTACCCAGCCACCATTATGCCCTCTCAGTTCCAAATGATAAAATACCTGACTAACCAAATGATTAGCTGGTAATACTAAGATTACCAGAAAGCATTGCTGCTGCCCTTAGGCTCCTGTCCTACTCACTAGTCCACAACTTCCAGTCCAACCAGTCTAACCAGTCTAACGCTGATTCAGTAAATGAGAAATCACTCAGTGAGTGAGTCACTTGAAACACAGTACTCTATGACACGTGTGCGGAAGTGAGGCTTGGGACGCTTATCTTACACGACAAGGGAAGTGAAATTGATTGCTCCCTCCTGGCAATCCAAAGTTAGCTGCTGCATCTTTGACAATATGATATGGCCCCTGCTTCTTCTTGTACCCTGTTTCTTGTTGCCCGGGACCGGGGCGATCTCCTTCTACTTGCGTCCTCTGGGGAAAAAGTGCCTGAAAGAAGAAATTCATAAAGATGTGTTGGTGACTGGAGAGTATGAGGTGTCTGAGCAGCCTGGTCTGACTTGCGACCTCAAGGTATAGTATTATATAAATTTCTTTATATGACATACTGCTGCTGTTTCCTATTGATCAGCTGAGGCAGTTGTACATCACCAGAAATTATAAAGAAATACAGGATTCACTGCTTTTGTTTATTACAGGACTGAACTGCGGGGGTTGCGGGGGGGTCTCAGCGGGGAGCAGGGATCGGGCAGTAGTTTGAGGACGCAGTGGGGGGCAGGCAGCAGGAGTGGCCCGTAGTTTGAGGACACAGCAGAGAGGGGTGAGCAGGCAGCAGGAGTGGCCCGTAGTTTGAGGACACAGCAGAGAGGGGTGAGCAGGCAGCGGGAGTGGGCCGTAGTTTGAGGACACAGCAGAGAGGGGTGAGCAGGCAGCGGGAGCGGGCCGTAGTTTGAGGACACAGCAGAGAGGGGTGAGCAGGCAGCGTGAGCGGGCCGTAGTTTGAGGACTATAGTGCAGCCCCTCAACAGTCTGAGGGACCATGAACTGGCCCCCTGTTTAAAAAGTTTGAGGACTCCTGCTCTAAAGTATAAATATTTCATGGGTTGTGGTTCACATATACAGGACTGTACTATTACATTATTGCACAATTACTTATGGGTAAGGTGCACCTCCATATACTAAAATATCCCAAAGATATATTTATAGCACTAACGATAACACAGTATTTGTGAGACACTTATGAATTAACAAGTGAATTCAGTAACATAAGCTCCATTCTGTTTAACATCTTTACACTACAATATAAAGTAAGACAACATAGTTGCACTGCTGCAGAAGTGACCATAATAAACTTTAGTAGCTTTACAGCTCTTAGCTGTAATATTGCACTAGTTATCTTTTTACAGTTTCCCAACTTCTAATGATGTGGTTAGCTATAGTTTGCCTACTACATAATAAGTGTATCCACGTATTTCAGCAACTCCAGAGATTTGAGAGTGATTGTGTGCACACGCAGCCTGTATAATAAAAGGCCTAATGACCAGTCAGATGAAACAATGTCAACAACATTAAAATGGATGTCTCATATGTGATTTGTTTTCCCCTTTGGATAATAGCACATTCCGTCTGCAATATTCTAAAGTCACTTGTATAGTCACTATATACATTATACTGCATTAAGAAGAGGTTAGATGGCTTTTTTGCAAGTGAGGGAATACAGGGTTATGGGAGATAGCTCTTAGTACAAGTTGATCCAGGGACTCCATCTTGGAGGATCTTTTTTCCCTCTGCGGCAAATTAGAGAGGCTCCAGATGGGTTTTTTTGCCTTCCTCTGGATCAACTAGCAGTTAGGCAGGTTATATATAGGCATTATGGTTGAATGTGATGGACGTAGGTCTTTTTTTAACCCAACTTACTATGTTACTATGTTAACTATATAAAATACTGGGCAAGGAACTGTGCAGGCACGATTTGGAATTAATTATTCAGCGTCCCTCCTCACCAAGACCTACACATTATGCCAAACAGACTTTAGGGGTCATTAAAGGCTACAAGGGAAATGTGCAATTTTTAATGCAATCACCCTGTTTTTTAGCCACAGTGCAGCGTTTTTCCCATAACAGCACATTGGCAGTCACCAGAGTGAGATGCTTCTGATGCATTTGTGACCAATGTCCTAATCTGCTTGAACCAAATCAGGTGCAGTTGTGCCTTTTTAATTCCTGTTGCTGTCATTCCTGGTGTTTGCCTTGAATGTGACATTCTGTAGCTTCAAGTGTGCCTCTGTGATTGACACAGGCCACTTTGGAAACATTTATAGGTGTCAATGGTTGACATTTTGTGTTGTTTAATTTTCAGGGCACTTCCTGGGCAACTTTACCCCAAGTTTACCAAGGAAAGTGATTATTACATGATTTCTTGTCTTCTCTTGTGTATACATGTTCTTCTGTGTCAGACTTCCTGCTCTCAGAAAAAACCTTCAGGGCACAGGCACAAGTCTGCATAGTTTGCTCCTCTCTCTCTTCCCACCCTCCCCATCAGAATTTGCCCCCCCTCCAATCTTTGTGCAAGTTTAGCAACTAGCTGCTAGAGCTGCAGCACGGACATTACTGAGACCTAGCTAAAATGGTTGCTGCTATCTTAAGCAAAACAGAGAGCTTCTAGGGCTGTTTACTCAGGTATGGTAAAGCTTCCTATAGGATAAATATAGCTTGCACTATTGTTACAAATTTATTGGCAATAAAATGCTAAAATCCCTTTCCTTCTCTTTTAAATGAATTATAAAATATCTTGGCGTAGGGAGACTGTTTTGATTATAACATACTAATAACTCTTCAGAAAATGAGCTCTAAAATTGAATAGATATGCTGTGGGCTTGGGACCTGGGGTGTTCTGGATAAGGGATTTCCCTAATTTGGCAAGAAGAAGAAAGAAGAGTGCTTGTGTATACCCTGGGCCAGTGTACTTTTCTGCTAAAAGGAGCACAGGCCTGGGGTAACAGTAAGTGATCCAGGGACTCCATCTTGGAGGATCTTTTTTCCCTCTGCGGCCGCCAGTGATTGAACCTTTCCTTCTCCATCAAGGTATAAAGAGCCAAATCACGGAAAGGTCCCTTATGCAGAAAAAAACAGGCTCCAAGCTCTGATACCTATACTTATTTTAGAGCTCTGTTTACTGCTCATTTTATGAAAAATTATTGGTATGTTATAATTCAAACAGTCTGTATTTCCCTATGCCAATATATTTTCTAATTATTTTAATAAAAAACAAAAAAATCGCTTAATCAATATATTCAATAGATTTGTTTTGCTACTAATTTGGATTCATGCAGATTAGTACTGTAGTACTTAGTAATGTAGATACTGTTTTATTATTATTATTATTTTATTTATTATTAAATCATACAGGAATTCATTTGAATTATTTGATTAAATGCACTTTATGGGGGAATGACCTTCCCAGTCCCATATATGAAGCTTGCTGGATAACAGATTTTCAGATAAGGGATCCTACACCTGTACTGGGAATTTTGGTAAAAAGAGTGCTTTAATTAAGTACAAATAATAAAGTAAGCTATATAAACAGGGTGTATTTTACCTTGTAGAGATAATGACATCATTTAATTATGTGTTTACATACACCTTATTTTTTCCCACAGGTAACAGACTCCATTGGCCACATTCTTTATTCCAAGGAAGATGCAAGGAAGGGCAAATTTGCATTTACTACTGATGATAATGATGTGTATGAAGTCTGCTTTGTGAGCAAAAGTCCATCTGGTCAGTGCTCCATATTTACTGAAAAGCCATGTACAGCTTCTTTGTTCTATTCAGTTTTAACTAAATATTATCATGTGGGATTGTCTTTTACCTTTTAGATACGCTCAGTTTCACAGACCAATTAATTGCCCTTGATATAAAGCATGGCGTGGAAGCAAAGAATTATAAAGATGTAAGTACTGTTACCTAACAAGGTACAGTTTTAATAAAGCATTTATGCTACAACAATATTTTGTGACACATAGGGGCACATTCATTAAAGTACGAATCCAAATCATGAAATCCGATAATTTCTGATGATTGCAAAAGTCACGAAAATTCCGTTTGTTTGAATACGAAGATTTCCTACTTACGATCCGAAAGTTGAAATGATCGTTTGTGAATGGCGATCCAATAGTCACGCAATTTTTGTATCCGAACAATCGTAAATGGCAGGAAAACCTTTCTGACTTTGATCCTTCTGTGCATGATTTTGGAAGCCTCCCATAGGACTCAATGGCACTCTGCAGCTCCAACCTGGCCCAAGGAAAGTCTCCCATAGGGCTCAATGGCACTCTGCAGCTCCAACCTGGCCCAAGGAAAGTCTCCCATAGGGCTCAATGGCACTCTGCAGCTCCAACCTGGCCCAAGGAAAGTCTCCCATAGGGCTCAATGGCACTCTGCAGCTCCAACCTGGCCCAAGGAAAGTCTCCCATAGGACTCAATGGCACTCTGCAGCTCCAACCTGGCCCAAGGAAAGTCTCCCATAGGGCTCAATGGCACTCGGCAGCTCCAACCTGGCCCAAGGAAAGTCTCCCATAGGACTCAATGGCACTCTGCAGCTCCAACCTGGCCCAAGGAAAGTCATAATACCGAAGCTTGAATGAATCCAAAACTTTCGTACTCGTTGCGACAAATACGATTTTGTTGCACAAATTGTCACGCAGATTGTGGCAAAGTACGAAAAAGTTGCGCTGATTAATCAAAATATCGCAGAAAATACGCAAAAGCTGTAAACTTTAGAAAAAATACAAATTTTTTGTAATCGGACCTGTCGTTCTTAAATGAATGTGCCCCCCACTGTTCACTAATATCCTTCTGTTCAGAAATTGTTGTTCAGAAATGATTTCATATTTTAGACAGTGGTTTGTACATGTGTAACATAGGTGCAAAATGAACACGGTCAGCCTTCAAAACTATTTTAATACTCTCCTACTCTCCAGTGCATTTACTTATCCTTGTAAACAATGCATTGTTTCTTTTACTGAAAAGTGAATCATATGCCACCACGCTGGGACTGGCAATCTGAGAAGAACTGCTCTGCCAAAAAGCAATCTGTGTGAATTGTTTGGACCTCTGTGTACATAAAATGCCAAGGGCTCAGTGTTGTTATAACTAGACACTCATAGTAAAATAAAGCAGAATAGGAAAAAAGACAGAGTAGTCAATGATTCAGTTTTCGGGAAAAGAAACAATATATTGTTTGCAAGGATAAGAAATGCACAGGAGAGGATTATTTTAAATCTGAATGCTGACCTTATTCACTTTGCACTCCTGTAACACCTCTTTAATATACATGCAATTTCTGTCTGCTTTGGACTGAGATGAGTGGGCTGTGTAAAGTGGTAGCTCACCTTAGAGCTAGCTTAAGGTCCCCATACGCGGGCCTATAGTAGCTGCCGATATCAGTCCCTTGGACCGATTCGGCCTGTGTATGGGCAGGTTAGAAAATCTAGTCGGATTGGGGACCGCATTGGCTCGTTCATGCCGTCCCCGGACCGACTTTACCTATGCCCGTCATTATAATTCGATCGTTTGGCCCTGGGGCCAAACGATCGAATTACCCTGGATTCTCCCGATATTGCCCACCCGTAGGTGGGGGATATCGGGAGAAGATCCGCTCGCTTGCCGACATCGCCAAGCGAGCAGATCTGCCGGTGTATGGGGACCTTTATCCTCCTTATCTGCTGTTTTGAATAGTGGTCCCTGTAACATACTAACCTCTGTCTTCCTCCATACTTAGGTTGCAGAGACAGAGAAATTGAAGCCACTTGAAGTTGAGCTTAGACGTTTAGAGGATTTAACACAATCGGTTGTGAAGGACTTTTCTTATATGAAGAAAAGAGAAGAAGAAATGAGGGACACTAATGGTAAGAATGCACTGAGCATAGACATGGCTTATACCTGGGTTAAATAGGTTGTTTACAACATAGACAAGTCTAACAGTTCACATTAATAGAACAATCTTTACCATATATATAGTTAAAATGTGCAGCTGAAGAGAAATCCATCTCAGAATCATTCCACTGCTAATCCTTCACTTCTACACAGACCCTGTGCTGGGGCAGGGAGGGACCCCCTATAAACACTACAGTTGCTGTTTTACTTCCTTGTATGATGTCACACATAATACTGTCATTAGACTTAAAGGAGAAGGAAAGGCTAGTAAAGAGTTAATCTCAAGCTGCAGGCATACCTTCAGTTCTCTCAATAGTGCCCTTAAGTCTCCCTATATTTCTCCCATTCAGATGATTAGAAAAAAAGCTGAGCTGTGTAAAGAAAGTTCCCATAATGCCTCACTCCTGCACCGAGACCAAGACCGGCTTATCAGGAAGCGCATGCGCATTTTACATATTCTGTTTGTGCAGTGCACAGTAGAGTAGGGTAGAGTAGGTCATGCTTGCGTCTAGGTGGAGGGAGAAGATTTTCACCGGCGCCATGTTGGACTAACTTAAATATCCAACATGGCGGCCGCAATAGTTGATAAACAGCCCTTAGAACAATCGGCAAGTGCTCCAAAAATACTTGCTGGAAAGGTAAAAAAATGCAGCGATCAGATACAGGGACATGAGGCCTATGCATGTATGGGATGGGGGGGGGGCATTTTTAACCTTTTCCTTCTCCTTTAACTCCTGTTGGCTGTGTCTCGTGTCAGTCTGACATTGCTTTCTGTGCCTGTGATTTAGGTCCAATAGGAAAAAGTAAGGGTAAAGCTTGGACGTGATAATGTAAGCATATAGGAAATTCTCAGTGTGTCAGGTTCAACATAGGCCACGCCCATCTTCAGAAAGCTGATCAGAGAGATTTAACAGGTATAAAAAGTAGGTTTTACAGTGGCATTTTTATTTTTTACAATGAAAAATTGATTTTCTGATACGCTGAGCGCATTGTTGGTGGTTTAATAAGATTTGAGCATGGAAGGTGAACAACCCCTTTAAAAGAGAAGGAAAGGCTAATAAAGAGTTAATCTCAAGCTGCAGGCATACCTCCAGTTGTCTCAATAGTGCCCTTAAGTCTCCCCATATTTCTCCCATTCAGATGATCAGAAGCCTCATAGGAAAAAAAACGCTGAGCTCTGTAAAGAAAGTTCCCATAATGCCTCACTCCTGCACTGAGACCAAGACTGGTGTACATGCTCAGTGTGTACGATTATGAGTCAGCTTCCTGCTGATTGGCTCAGATCCACATTTCTAAGGGGGGGGGGAGTTCTTAGCATTCTTGAGTGCTTATGGCTGTATTTGCATACCTTTCTGATAAAGCTTACTTTTTTACCTTTTCTTCTTCTTTAACACAACTAGATGGTTCAATAAGCAGTGACATCCAGCTCCAACTTATCAGATGCAAATAATGTTAATTTCCTAGATGTGCATATCAATAGACTTAAGGACTGATGTGTGTTAGAAGTGACTGGAATGGCTAACACATCAGGCAGTACTTTCTCTATTCATGAATAGATGTGCAATCTGATACCACTGGAGTGTGCGACATAATTGCTTTATTCTCTCCTAACATAAATTGCATAGAAAGTTGCTACCGTGTGCTTATAAAACATTATCACCAAGATATAAATAGATTTTCCAAATTCGTTGCATACTGACATTCAGAGATTTCATGGCTGAGATTAGGGCTCTGGCACACGGGGGAGATTAGTTCACGCAAATCGCCGGAAAAGACTCGCGAGGTCTTTTTCGGCGATTTCGGGAAATCGCGCTGCCGCGTGTGCCATCCCGCCGGCGACTTACATGTTCGCCGGCGGGATGGCGGGTCATGGCAACTCGGGGAGATTAGTTGCCTGCGAACAGGGAGTTTTGTCGCGGGCGGCTAATCAATGATCAGGGCTCCTGGGCTTTTTGCTGCATGATAATAATAACTTTATTTTTCTTTCCCTCCCTTTCTCAACAGAATCGACCAGTCTCCGTGTACTCTACTTTAGTGCGTTCTCCATGTTTTGTCTTGTGGCCCTTGCTACGTGGCAAGTCTTTTACTTGAGACATTTCTTCAAGGCAAAGAAACTTATTGAGTGAATTATGTATTTAAATTTTAATAGGTCACCGGTCACTGTGTCCATCTGCTGCTGTGCTGTTTTCAGATGGAGGGTCTCAATTTTTCACAACAATTTGTCAAGTTATACATTCCTACCCACCTCAATATGGTCCCCCAAATACAAAGTTACATGTCCGTAGGTCAACGATTCATTTTCTGCCCAATTTTCTATCAAGGGATCTTTCTGTTTTAGAATGCATTACTGTACTTTGTGTTGTAATTGTCTATAGCGCACAGTAGAATGGAGATTGTTTACAGTAACTGCCATAGAAACTGGCATTTAGTATATTATGAATTATTTTATGCGGTGTCTGTAAAATAAGGGAAAGTGTGATTTTTATTTAAATAAATTAAAAGTGTCCTTTTTATGTAACCGCAAATTTATTTTATTTTTTATTTTAATATGGTTAACCAAAAATGTATGGTAAATGTTAAATATGACTGGCTTAAACTAATCATTATTTTCAGTGCAAGGAAAAAGGCAATTATTTCATAATTATAAAACATAAGGGCTTATTTATCAAAATTCGAGTTTGTTTTCCTAAATCAAATAAACTGGCATATTGATTGGTCGCTTATTTATTAATAAGGAAAACTCTAAAAATTTACTTTTGAGAACTTTCACTGACTTCTACTCGCAAGCTTTTAGATGGCAAATTTTTACATTTGAGTTTTTATTTTTTTGCACTTAATAAATACTAGACATTCTATTTTTCGAACCATAACTGAAATATTTAAGTGCAAAAAAAATCAAATTGAGAAAAAAAAATCAAACTTGACCATTTATAAATCACCCCTTTAGTGTGTATTATTGTTATATTAGTAGCAAATAGGATGCTTTTACTTAAAAAGCCATAATAAAGGGCTGCTAAAACTATATTAAAATCAATTATAGTGAATGCTTAATTGATCGGTTCACAAATATTTGTATTTGTAACATGTCAGTGTGTCACTGGGACAACACAAGTAAGGAAATGGCTAAACAACTTACTCTTAAAGAAATTTTAACACCGAAAAATGAAAGTGTATCAAAATAATGAATATATTATGTTCTATTGCCCTGCACTGGTAAAAGTTGTGTGTTTGCTTCTGGAACCCTATTAGGGCTCTGGCACACGGGGGAGATTAGTCGCCCGCGATTAACTCCCTGTTCGCGGGCGACTAATCCCCCTGAGTTGCCTACCCCTGCCATCCCACCGGCGAACATGTAAGTCGCCGGCGGGATGGCAGACGCGGCGGCGCGATTTAGCGCAAATCGCCGAAAAAGACTCGCGAGTCTTTTTCGGCGATTCCCTGAAATTGCCCCGCCGCGTCTGCCATCCCGCCGGCGACTTACATGTTCGCCGGTGGGATGGCAGGGGTAGGCAACTCAGGGAGATTAGTCGCCCGCGAACAGGGAGTTAATCGCGGGCGACTAATCTCCCCCGTGTGCCAGAGCCCTTACACTTTATACAAACAAATCTGCTGTGTAGCTATACAAACTGAAAAAAAAGAGAAAAGACACAGGTTACAAAGAGAGGGTAACAGATAAGATGTGTATATTCCTATTCTATTCTATAGAGCTTATCAGTTATCTGCTATGTAAATCTTGAATGGCTGCCCCCATGGCTGCACAGCAGCTTTGTTTATAAAAATCTATATTATGGTTTCCAAAGGAAACACAACTTTTACCAGTGCAGGGCAACAGTACATTATATTTTAATTACTTTACAACATTTGAATTTTTTGGTGTTACTGTTCCTTTAAATTTTTCTTTTCGAATGTTTCCAAACAGTTAGTTACTCACTTACATCAAACATCAATCTGACTTACTTTTTTTTCTGAGGTTTTTTTTTTTTTCAAACTGCATCAGTTAAATAGAGCTGCTCCAGCAGAATTCTACACAGAAGTCCATTTTTTAAAATCAGATTTTTTTTTTTATATTTCATTTTGAAATTTCACATGGAACTAGCCATATTTCCTAGGGTGCCACAGCCTTATGTCAACCAACATCCCTTTTTCCCCAGCAGCCGATCAGAAGAACAATGGGAAGGTAACAAGACAATAGTTCCCTGACACCTCTGCTGAAGGATTCCGCTGCTTGAACTGATAGTACTCCATGGGCTAATAGTACTGCTGGTACCATGCCTCCCAATAATTTAGGGTGACTTCAGGCATTTCCCTGCCAGCTTAAACACACGGTAACAACTGACCTATGTGCCGTTAGCCATTCTGCTTTTGTAAATAATGGTACATTGACTTCTATGAACAATAGTGCAAGATCCTAAATATATTATACAATGAGACGCAGAAGTAGTGGTATTCACAATACTTTTGAATACAATGATTTCTAACATCCCAGACCCCCTTACCCTCCCAAAAAAAGCAGATTTCCTGAAGGCTGGAGAAAGAAGCTTGTCCCAACTAGTGGCAGATATGAGAATGGAAGAAAGAGAAACCCTATTTTGTTATTTTATGACTTGGGTCATATTGACAGTTCATTGAAACAATAGGTTATATAAAAGCAGTTCTAATGTGTAGCGCTGGCTCCTTCTGAAAGCTCAGACTCAGGCACAATGCACTGAGATGGCGCTTACACACCAATATTACAACTAAAAATACATTTGTTGGTTCACAAATAAAATTTTAAATAGTAGAGTGAATTATTTGCTATGTTAACTGTGTAATTTATAAATCAAAAGTCCACCATAAAAATCATGACCGAATCCTTTTAAATGAAAGCTAAGACATGTCCATTCCACAGCAGCACATATACTGTTTCTGTTCATCTCTGCATGACAGTACATGAGGACACTAAATGCTGGGCCTGATTTTTCACGAACCAATTAGTACATAGGATTTAGTGCAGCTGAGTATATTGCATGGGAATTCCACTATATTTAATTTAAGTTAAAGTTCATTGTTCAGGAAAGAATTTTAAGCATGTGTAATTTAATTTCCTGGAAGGGTTTATATCACCGTAATATCAGAGCCACCAAGCAACACATATCTTCCTCATTCTGACTCCTCTTTTTCAAAAGTGTTGTGTATGCAAAGTTTCAAGGTGCTGTGTGCTATGTACATTTATGTGTGTGTGCTATGCACATTTATATCCTGTATGCTCTCTTAGGAGCTGAGCATAGAACATGGCCAGGGAAGTGGCAGAGGTGATTTGCATTGTGTGTCATTGCCCTGATGCAACCACACCCTTACCTTGTTACATTGTGAACTGATGGATTCTGGAATATGAAGTCCCTCAGCTTTCCAGAGAATCTGTGCACCAGAGTTCCTGAATCCATTACACTGTAACGAAGGGAGGGAGGGGGTTGCATTAGCTTATTGGTTATCATGGTTATTGTCCTGTAGAATCAGGTATGTTTGTGTGAAACAAAAATCCATTTGTAGGGACCCATAGGGTTAATATGCCCCTATGGCTTTAAACCCTACCACTTCCTTAGTTTATGCTTTTATCTTTTGCACGTATGCCTTATTGGTTTACAGGCTGATTCCACCCTTTGCACTCCAATATAGTGTTTAGCAAAGGAGGGGGGGTCTTCCTTTGGCTGCCTCTGTGTCTCAGGTGGAAGGTCCACTGAACCTGGGATCAACAGGGCCCCAGTAAAGCCATAATTTACCCTAGAATCATCACCTACTCTAGTGAAGTCGGGGACAGGGACCCCGTGAACGAGGACCAGTTAGACAGTTACTCTTGTGGAGCACTTTCTAGGAAAGTGACATAGAGAGGGAAGGAAGCAAGAGCAGTTTTAGCTCCACCAAGGAAAGTAGCTGGAAGTACCCTTCCATGCAGGCACTGTTGCCTCAGCATAGGGCCACGGTTAAGACATAGGAGACAGATAGTATCTAAACCCTGATCCACAGTCGGCTGGAGGACTCTTAAAGCTAAGGGAACTGAGGTATCTATCCAGACGGCTTCCATAGGGGTGCCTAACTGACCAGGTGCATTAACCCTGCCCAGTCTCCCAAAAGAGATAGGATAAACCGGTGTGCATCCTCTTTTGCCGAGTACTATCATATAACATCTGTATCTGCATTGTGAGTATTTGCTCTAACCCTGCATTGCTATATAAACCCAGTTCTATTATTTTAACTGCCAGAACCTTCTGGCGTCCATTAATGCTAATTTGCACTGCACACAGCTACAGTAAGTTGTAGTTGCACTACACCCCTGGTTCCACTGGTAACTTCCATATAGCAAAGGCCCATCCGGAAGGACTGAGTTGCATGTACCCCATGCTCTAAACCTATACTAGTCGTGCTTTGACTGTTTTACAGCCAAATAAGGGTTCCACATTTATAGATCATATATTTTCTATCTATCTACCTATCTATCTATCTATCTATCTATCTATCTATCTATCTATCTATCGTCTGTCTGTCTATCTAATCTACCATTTATCTAAATATAAACTGTAACACTTGCTGTGAAGCTGCTTAGTTGTGGCTACTGAGAAAAGTCTGCAACTGTTAAATATATATCATGATTAACCACTGCAAACTTGCTCTTTTTATTTCTCTGGCGCTTTTGTATAAACCACATTTGTTCTACAGTCTTGCAAACCGATTGTACAAGTACCTGAGTGCATTTCATTTCCTCAGCTGTCTAAATTTAAAGGTGTTACTATACCACACAGCTGTATTACATGACTAGTGAAACAAGAAAAGGATGTTTAAAAACTGCTATGTGCTTTTCTATTATTCTTAAAGGGATACTGTCAGGGTTTTTATGGTATATTTTTTATTTCTAAATTACATACCAATTCACTTTTCCACTTAAAATTTTATTCTTGAACTAACAAATGTATTTTTTAGTTGTAATATTGGTGTGTAGGCGCCATCTTAGTTCATTGTGCCTGACTCTGAGCTTTCAGAAGGAGCCGGCACTACACATTAAAACTGCTTTCAGGTAACCTATTGTTTATCCTACTCCCATGTAACTGGGGGAGTCCCAAGCCGGACTTGGATTTCTTACTATTGAGTGCTATTCTGATATCTACTGGGAGCTGCTATCTTCCCATTGGTGATATCACTCCAACTTGTAGCTCAGCAGTAAAGTGTGACTGAAGCTTATGAGAACACAGGTCGCATGGCTGTGGCACCCTGGGAAATAAGGAGTATGGCTAGCCCCATGTGAAGTTTCAAAATTAAATATAAAAAAAATCAGTTTCAATGCAGCATTCTGCTGGAGAAGCTCTGTTAACTGATGTGTTTTGAAGAAAACAAGCTTTCCCATGACTGCGTAGCAGCCAACTACTTTTACTCTCCATTCTACACTTCCTAGATGTCACTACACTCCTAATATACAACCTTCCTCCTCGTGGTCTATATTTGTGTAGGCTGTGCATGGGCATGGGCATTAGGCCCCCCAAATGGGGTGATACTAAACCTACCTCAATAACAGTATCTGGAAAATGCCTGGTTACTGTGATTGTGATTTTCAGGACTGAATGAAATGTAAATATTTTAAATAATGTTAGTAAGTTTAAACTAACATTACAGAAAATAATTTAAAATGATTTCTTAGGGTTACATTCTGACTTTCTGACAACCAAAATAAAAGTTGACTGCTTCATAAACACAATGGCTATGATGGGCCCAGAAGTATAGCTGCGCCATGGGGTTCCTGATTGAACCTTGGTCTTTTTACTGAGGCAACTCAAAATTTTGTAAACCTGCCATTATAAAGTAAGTAATGACCATGAAACAGACCAAATGGCTAGAAATAGCATAGCCCACCAGGAGTTTTTCTGCTATCCTTGTAGGCCAGTCCAGTACTGCATTTGATGTGCATTGTGAAGAACACCACACAGCCGTTTTCCCACCATGGTTAGTTTGTCCAAAAATCAGGTGTTCATTAGGCTCTGAAAAATGGTGGCAGGTTCCATTGAGATTTGAACTCCGAAATTGGTTACCCTGCATTGTTCACACCTCAGATTTTGGCTGTAATCACACCTGTAAGCCCCTGTATTGTTCACACCTCTTATCAGTTACTTTCATAGACATAATAGGTTTCCCTGTTCTACTTCCCTACTCTGCCTGGTCTGCCCTACCCCACTGTGTATGCCATACAATGTCTGCCATACAATGCCTGTGTGTGCCATACTCTGCTTGCCCTATGCAGCCTGTGTGTGCCATACTCTCCTTGCCCTATGCTGCCTGTGTGTGTCATACTCTTCCGATCTGTAAGTGCCACAGTTTACCCAGTGGCGTAGCGTGGGTTTTCGTCGCCTGGGGCCGACCGGAAATTTGCCGCCCCTCTATTTAGTTATTCTTAAAAAGTTCCCCCAATAGAAAGTGCCCCCATACACAGTGCCCCCATAAACAGTGCCCCCAATTGCCCCATACAAAGTGCCCCCAATAGGAAGTGCCCCCATACACAGTGCCCCAATTGCCCCATACACAGTGTCCCCATAGACAATACCCCCCAAAGACCTTGCCCCCCAATAGAAAGTGCCCTCATACACAGAGCCCCAATTGCCCCATACACAGTGCCCCCAATAGGAAGTGCCCCCATACACAATACCCCACAAAGACCTGGCCCCCCCCGTGGAAAGTGCCCCAATTTCCCCATAGACAGTAGCCCCCACACAGTGCCCCCAATTTCCCCCATAGTACATACCCCCAACAGACCATCGGCGGCGGCTCCTTCTCTCTTACAGGCAACAGGCGCTTCTATAAGGTTGCGCCTCGTCGCTGACGTGTGACGTCATACGCACGGGCGCAACCTTATAAAAGCGCCTGTTGCCGCGCCATAAGAGAGAAGGAACCGTCGCCGATGGTCTGTTGGGGGTACGTTAAATATCATGGTGATTGCCGCCGCCCCTTCTGATACGCCGCCCGGGGCCATGGCCCCCTCGGCACCCCCCTCGCTACGCCACTGAGTTTACCTGCCCTATGCTGACTTTGAACTTTTTTCACATATGACTGGTGAGGGATATCCCTAGTAGGCCAGTCCAACTATGCATTTGGTATGCATTTACAAAATGTTTCTTTGCTTCTTCGTGCCAAGTTATTTGCATCTAGATGCAGAGGTCATGTTAAACAAGACCTGAGTATTGAACCATATGCAGTGGAGGGACCAAGAACACACACAAGCGATGGAAGTGTAACCCGCAGAGGGACATTATATGGCCCATTCAAATGGGATTAAACCATTTCAACATCCTCATCTTTCTCCTGTTTTCAAGTGATTTCCAACAGAAAGACTTCTTTATGAAATTTGCAGTGTGGCTTTCCTGGCAAGCTTAAGATGTGGTCAGCATGGCAGGAAAATAAAGAGGCGACAATGTCAGAATAACTTCTGCTTCTGTGCACAGGCAGCATCTGGTTCTTTTGGATCTTTGGGTCGATGCATGAGCGCCAGAAGAATTGCCTTTTTTTATGACGTTCTTTTGTCAGCCATTTCACATCCTTTTGTTTTCAGGAAAGCTGTTATTGTAAAGTCTCATTTTTCAGGTTTGGAAAGAGACTTCTGCTAGAAGAGGCAGTCTGAGGTTGAGCAATTATACACCTTCTTACTCCTAGAAGAAGGTTAAGGCTAATGCCACATATGGTGGATAAAGGAAGGCTGAGAATTTGCCCCTGCTCTTGAATCTGCACTTTTTCTCTGCACAAAGATAAACAATATAAAGACCTTGCACACTAAAGAAAGATTTTTATGAATAAAAAGCTGGAGTGAGTGGGAACTTAGCTGTCAAATATTCAAAGAACTTCTTTAAAGTCAAACAATCCTTTTAGTCATCTACTTTCTTCCTTTAAACCATTTATTGGTCCATTCCATTCCATTTTTTATTATGCCTTGTTCTAACAGTACCTCCTTTCTATATCAGCATCTATCAGTCACTACTAGTGATTGGTGAAATGTTTCGACAGGCATGGATTTGCGGCGAATTTCCGCGTTTCGCCATTAGCGGATTGTTTCGCGAAGCGGATGAAAAAATTTGCAGTGCGTCCAAAAATTGTCACAAGAATAGTTGCAGGCATCAAAAGAATAGTCGCACGTCCAAATTGTCACAAGAATTGTAGCAAAGAATAGTCGCAGGTGTCAAAAGAATAGTCGCACATCCAAATTGTCACAAGAATAGTCGCAGGCATCAAAAGAATATTGGCAAAGCGAAACGGGACAGATTCGCTCATCACTAGTCACTACTATGGCACCTCCATTGTCGATAGGTTTTATTGTTTCATCAATTCGCAAAGCATCCAAAGCTACTTTTTTTTATACATTTTTTTGCTGTTTATTGCTGGGTGGTATGTACAGTACATGTTTGATCTTGTGGGATATTGTGTGTATATACATCTTGTGAATGTTGAATCAATTTTGCACAAAAAATCCTATATAAAGTTTTTCAATTGCAATAGCGCCTTTGTATTGCTTTCTTTAATGTGCAAGGTGTTTATATATCTTTGTGTATGAGTGCATGACCTTAGCACCTTAGCACCTGAAATCTTTATCTATTGGTATAACAACGATGCAACCCACTCATCCTGACCCTACTTTGGATTTTTTCAGAAAGGGAAATCCCTGGATAATAGGTTACAGTAATGAACCATTTAAACAGTGTGGGACTAGGATGCTAGGGGGCCTCCAGAAAACCGTAGGCCCAATCATCAAACAAATCATTCTGCCTTTCTCCTAGTTTCTTTTGCCTACATACTATAAATTATCCCCCCTTACTATTTTACCTCTTTGTTCCCATATAAAAACAGGGAATGACCATGAAATAAGCCAAATAGTTAAGAAAGGGAGGGCCCAGCAGGAGTCGTCCTGTTATCCAAGTGGGCCCATCTCACACTATCCTCAGTGATCAACTTTCTTTTTTGCCACCTGCAATGCCAAGTTTTTGTCCTTGTCTCCCACATAGAATACATTTACTGAATACATTTTGATAGGAAGAGATTATGGTAGTGTTACATGAGTGAGACATGAGTTCACTGCTTAAGAATTGTATTCGTATATATCTGGTTTCCTCTTGTCATATCCTTTGGTGTTAAATTGACTTTATTGGCTATAGCTTTGCTGTGGTCACAGATAATTGTCTACTCTCTCACTTAAGCATTTTTATTCATTTAAGCATCCTCTCCAACATACTCTTGCATGCTTGTATCTATTCTTTTCTTGGCTGCCTATTCACCTGAAATTCAATATGTCACTGTTCCTTGCTCTCTTTGCTCTCAGTGGCATATTCCTGGAAACAGTACGAGGGACTTTGGAAATGGTGATCACAGGCTGCAGATATACTTTAACAAACAACTGCATGTATACCACTGCCTTTTAACCCTCAATTACGATAATCTGTTTCTTTCTTTTTCAGATGCAATTTGAGAATTTCATTGCACAATTTAACAAGACCTATGCAAGTAAAGAAGGTATGCAGGGTACCGCACATATTCATTTGGGCTTTGGCAGGCATAAGGGGTTTATTTATGACCATACGCGCACTAGAAATATTTCTTTTGTATATTTTTTACAAGTGTATATGGCCACCCATTCATTTTGTGTAATGGGAATTGTTTTTTTGTATCTGACATTTTTCTGACAGTAAGGACAGTGGAACTTTGTAAAAATTCAAACTTCAATTGCTTTAGGATATAGTACATCTGCCCCATGAGCATTATTGACTTATTTTATATTAATCTTGGAGTTTCAGCAGTACTTTACACAATGCTTTATATGTAGTTGCGTTTTCCAACACTATTGCAATTATTCCTTACAGAATTCCATCGTCGCTTTGCTATATTTCAAAAGAATTTGGAAGAGGCAAAGCGTCTGCAAAGAGAAGAACGCGGAACTGCACAGTATGGCATCACAAAGTTCAGCGATCTTACAGGTTTCATATCACAATTTTACTACTGGTTACAGTATTCCCTGCTTGTTATACAGATTGCTCCTTCTCTTCACTGTGCTTGTTTATTCTGGGCTTGTCACATTTCTAAATCCAAAGCTTTTTCTTTCAACTGAGTGTTGTCTCAATATCAATACTAAGAGGTGGGGACCCCTCCCTCCTCTACCACTTTCTATAGAAAGAGGCAAAATTGAATTATATAAAATTTATTTAGTATTGATATATCACATTAAAATCAAATTAAAAACTTGGCTGGCCAGCCTACCTTATTCACAACCACATATAGTTACATCCATTTAAAACCATAAATGCCCTGTATTAAATTGTTTAAAAACACAAAAAAAAAAAACTTATTTCAAAAACCTTAATTAGCAAGAAAAAGGAGAAAAAAACAGTCACTAAAATTGTATATTCCTCTTAAGGAGAGCCGTATTGTGTTCTCTATGCAGGTTCCATAGTTAATTAGGAGAGTTAATTCCCTTTATATATTCTTATAAAGACCAATGTCTTTTATAAGTGTCCGTGCTGCTGTATATAGCAAAAAATTTTTTATTACCACAGTCTCAGTGGCCAATATAGTTGCACAAGTTTGTGAATTAATTGATGTTACTTATATGATTGTTTTCCACCACCGCAGGGTGATTTTACTTCCAGCCTACACCAACGACTACTATAGGGCGTCCCCCAGTCGTTATATCCGTGTAGCATAAATTTTATAAAGGATGAAAAAACAGAACAATCTCACCCAGCTTTAGCGTGTTCTTTGCAGCACTCGCTTAAACTTCACCGCTTGCTTTCACTCGCATTAATGACCGTCTCCACCTGTTCACTTTCTCCCACCAGTAATGATGTTACTCGCTCCCACCTGCGACACTTCACCTCCTCTCTCCTTCATCCAAGATAGTGCACCTTGTTAGTATCGTGTGTGTTCCACAGTGGAACACAATAGCGTTTTCTCCTTCTCAAGCAATAGATAACTACAATGTGGTTAAATTAATTAGAATTTGGTCCTATTGTTTTGGATTTTAGTGCTGATAGTTATAAAATCAAAAAATTAATAAAGAAAAAATGGGGAGATACTAAAACAAGATAAAGAATTGGCGCCCTTTATAGGGGATAAACCCAAGGTGGTATTCAGGCGGGCTAGCAATTTGAAAGAGATGTTAGCACCATCAAGAGAGAGTAAACCAAATCATAGAGAGAAAGATTTTTTGCAGAGATTGTCTCCTTTAACAGGGATGTTTAAGTGTAATAACTGCGTAAATTGTAAATATGTACAGAGAGGAAATAAAGAGTATAATATAGATAAATTTTACAATTGTAAATCATGCTATGTGATATATGGTATGAGATGTTCATGTAATTTATACTATATTGGTAAAACGGTGAGATCCCTTACTGTGAGAGTGGGTGAACATAGAGGGGCTATAAAGAAATCATTAACTATGCTCCAAAATAAGAAGCCAATTCCCATGTTGTATAAACATTATGCAGAAGTTCACAGGGGGAAATTTGAAGGTAAAAAAATTACTGTTATAAAGGGTATTTCTAACAAAGTTATGAAATCAGGGGGGGATGTTAACAATTTATTGCTCAAATTAGAACAAAAAATTATATTTGAGTGGCAAACTACATATCCCTATGGGTTAAATGAAGCTGTAGAATTGGCTCCTTTTTTAAAATGTAGATAAAGGGTTAATGGTATAGGATAAGGTGTACCACCTATCATGATGGGTTAAACCAATAAGAGAATAGAGGGGAGGATATACAGGTTGTGTTGAAAGAGAGACTGTAAAGTAAATTAATTGGAAAAAGCCTGAGGAAGCTCATAACTGAGTGAAACGCGTAGCAAAATTCTAATTAATTTAACCACATTGTAGTTATCTATTGCTTGAGAAGGAGAAAACGCTATTGTGTTCCACTGTGGAACACACACGATACTAACAAGGTGCACTATCTTGGATGAAGGAGAGAGGAGGTGAAGTGTCGCAGGCAGGGCCGCCATCAGAAATCACGGGGCCCCTCACAACAAGATTTTCTGGGCCCCCCCTCCTCCCACACTCCCAATGGCCCCTCCCCCAGTGTCACGAAGCGCTCCCTACCTGCTCCCGGTGTGCGGCGGCATCTTCCTTCTCGGCGCGGCGAATCCAAGATGGCGGCGCCCTGGACTCCACGTGGGTGCAAGGACGCCGGCGCGATGACGTCACGCGCTATGGCGCCAAATTCAAACTTAAAAGGACGCCAGAGACCCAGGTTCAATGCCCGAGTATAGCTCAATTTACCTATTGTGTTCCTGGGTCTCTAATTGTCTCATCTGCCTTCCTGTTGCTGTTTTATTGCCTGTTCCTGACCTTGAACCTTGCTGCCTGCCTCAAGTGACCTTTGCCTGAACCTGACCTCTCTATTGGATTATCCTGCATCTGTACTTCGCTCGGACTCGCTGGAAGCGGCCTTCCTCCTTGATCCTGACTTCACCCTTCCCGTGGGTGCCGGAGGCCCCCGCTGACATTATACTCGGGCCATGGATCCCGAGGAAGCGGTACCGGACGTCGGAAGAGCCCTTCGCGGGCTGCCGTCCCGTATGGAGGCATATGAATCCCAGCAAGTCAGAATTGGGCAAGTACTTGATTCCATTTTGTCCCGTTTGCCCGCTACTCCCGCTGTTGCGGAAATTCCTCCTGCTGTGGTGGTTCCTCTGCCAGCGATGTCGCCAGCTCGTGAGCCACGAATACCTCCTCCTCCCCGCTACAGTGGCAATCCTCAGGCCTGCAAGGGATTCGTGACTCAATGCCAGATTCAATTTGAGTTCCAACCCTCCCAATTCTCCTGTGAGCGAGCGAAGGTGGGCTACGTTATGTCTCATCTGGAGGGCAAACCGCTGGAATGGGCAACTTCTCTCTGGGAGTGTCAGTCGCCCCTGACATTTGATGTGAAGGAATTTCTACGGATGTTCAGAACCATCTTTGATGCCCCTGGTCGGGTCGCTACTGCCTCTTCACGCCTGCTGCAAATCCGCCAGGGCAGTCTCAGTGCCAGTGAGTATGCCATAGACTTTAGAACCCTTATGGCGGAAACTTCCTGGAATGAGGAGGCTTATAAGGCAGTCTTAAGGTAGACACTCGCCTTAAAGAACATCAGGCTGATAAAGAGCGGAATAAAAAGTCTCATCCAGTCCTGGCTCCGCGCTTCCAGAACCCTATGATACCCCCGTCTTCTCCGCAGTTTACCACTTCCCCTTCGGAGGAACCCATGCAACTTGGGAAAGCTCGACTGTCTGCACAAGAGAAGCTTCGGAGACGCCTTTCCGGTCTATGTCTGTACTGCGGCGGACAATCCCACTTAGCGGTTTCCTGCCCTGTCAAGCTGGGGAATACTTCTGCTTCAAGTAAGACTGTTGTTTCTTTTGCTGGTAGTATTGTTCCTAAGTCAGCTTTCCTTGATTCCGGAGCTGCAGGAAACTTTATGGACTGGGCATTCGCAAAAAAGGTTGGCATTCCTCTCTTTCCAGTGACTCCTCCTATTCGGGTCTTTGCCATTGATGACAGACCCCTCTCCACGGACACCATCACTTTAACCACCGGTGAACTATCCATCCAGATTGGAGCACTACACCTGGAAAAGATGTCATTCCTGATCATCCCATGTCCTTCTTCTCCTGTTGTGCTGGGGTTGCCGTGGTTACGACTCCATAACACCTCCATTGATTGGTCGTCTGGTCAAATCTCCCGTTGGAGTCAGTACTGCCAAAGACATTGTTTAATTTCTCAGCCACTCCAGTCTCCTCTACGAGTCTTTCAGCCCTGCCCTCCGTCTACAGGGACTTTTCTGATGTTTTTTGCAAAAAGTCAGCAGAATTTCTTCCTCCGCATCGGCAGTATGACTGCCCTATCGATCTCCTTCCTGGAACCATGCCACCCCATGGGCGGACCTATCCCTTATCCCCTGCAGAGACGGCTGCCATGAAGGAGTATATCTCCGAGAACCTCCAGCGTGGATTTATCCGTCCTTCTACCTCCCCAGCAGGAGCTGGCTTCTTCTTTGTCGAAAAGAAGGACGGTGGACTCCGTCCCTGTATTGACTATCGGGCTCTCAATAAAATAACTGTTAAAAACAGATACCCTTTACCCCTTATTTCAGAACTTTTTGACCAACTTAAAGGGGCCAAGATTTTCTCTAAGTTGGATCTCCGCGGGGCTTATAATCTCATCAGGATCCGAGAGGGCGATGAATGGAAGACGGCTTTCAATACCCGTGATGGGCATTACGAGTACCTCGTAATGCCCTTCGGCCTCTGCAACGCTCCAGCCGTCTTTCAGGAGTTCGTAAACGATATTTTTCGGGATCTCCTGGGGAAGTTTGTTGTCGTGTACCTGGATGACATCCTTATCTTCTCTCAAGATTTGGAAACCCATCGCTCCCAAGTCAAAGAAGTTCTTTCCCGTCTTAGAGAAAATTCTCTTTTCGCCAAGTTGGAGAAATGCACCTTCGAAGTACCAAAGATCTCCTTTCTGGGCTACATTATCTCGTCTAGGGGCTTCGAGATGGATCCTGCCAAAGTATCTGCTATCCAGAAGTGGCCACTCCCCCAGAGTACTAAGACAATCCAAAGGCTTATTGGATTTGCGAACTATTACCGCCAATTCATTAAAGGCTTTTCTTCCCGCATTTCTCCTATCCTTTCCCTCATCCGCAAAGGAGGGAGACCCAATTGTTGGCCTCTTGTGGCCCTAGAAGCCTTCCAGTCCCTGAAGGATGCCTTCATTTCTGCCTCTATTCTTCGACACCCAGAGCCTCACCTACCCTTCTTCATTGAAGTCGACGCCTCTGATGTAGGGGCAGGTGCTATCCTTTCCCAGAGACATTCTGCTGATGGTAAGCTCCATCCATGTGCATACTTCTCCAAGAAGTTTTCCTCGGCTGAGCAGAACTACGACATTGGGAATCGAGAACTCCTGGCTGTCAAACTCGCCCTTGAAGAATGGCGCCACCTCTTAGAGGGAGCATCTCATCCGGTCACGATCTACACTGATCATAAGAACTTAGAATTTCTACAATCTCTCAAGAGACAGAATCCCCGTCAGGCGAGGTGGTCACTTTTCTTCTCCCGTTTCAATTTTGTCCTGACGTATCGTCCTGGGACCAAGAACCGGAAGGCAGACGCCCTGTCTCGAAGTTTCTCCCCAGAAGATCGTCTACCTATAGAGCAAGAGCCTATCATTCCTCCTACCCGGATCATTGCCTCTGTATTACCCCAATTCGCTGAACAAATTTTGCTAAGCCAGTCTGCCGCTCCTCCAGATACTCCCATAGGAATGGCATTTGTACCTCCTGAGTTACGCCTTCCCATTCTCCAGCAGACTCATAGCTCCAAACAAGCTGGCCACCCTGGTTCTGAAAAAACTCTTGAGCTTCTTCGACGCCTAGTTTGGTGGCCGACCATCCGCAAGGATGTCCGAGACTTTGTCGCAGCTTGTATAGTATGTGCCACCACTAAGGCCAGCCACTCTCGACCCTGCGGTCTTCTGCATCCATTGCCAATACCCTCTCGCCCATGGACGCATTTGGGTATGGACTTTATTGTGGAGTTGCCGCCCTCCTGTGGTAACACTGTCATTTGGGTAGTGATAGACCGCTTCAGCAAGATGGCGCACTTCATACCCTTGAGGAAACTCCCCTCGGCTGTAGAACTGGCTCATCTCTTCGTACAGCATATCTTTCGTTTACATGGTTTCCCTGTGGAAATTGTCTCCGATAGAGGGTCCCAGTTTGTTTCCAGATTTTGGCGCTCCTTGTGCAAGTCTCTGGGAGTATCTCTTCAGTTCTCCTCGGCCTATCACCATCAGACCAATGGGGCAGCAGAGCGTGTAAACCAAGCTTTTGAACAATTCCTGCGAAACCATGTTTCCCTTTGCCAAGACGACTGGTCGGATTTATTCCCATGGGCGGAATTCGCTCACAACAATGCCAGTCACTCCTTCACTGGAAGATCTCCTTTCTTGTCAGTGTATGGTCAACATCCTTTGGCCTTCCCTCAAGACTTTCTCCTCTCCGAAGTTCCCGCTGCAGATGACCTGGCGGCTCACATGTCTGTTATCTGGGCTGCCACCAAGTCTAATTTGGAGAAGAGTTCCCTGGTACACAAGACCTTCGCTGATCGTCGCAGAAAGCCTTCCCCTCCATACAAGGTCGGTGATAAAGTCTGGCTTTCTTCCAGGAACATCCGCTTGAGGGTACCATCTCCGAAACTGGGTCCCAAATTTGTGGGTCCCTTCTCCATCTCTGAGGTGATCAATCCAGTGGCTGTCCGTCTACAACTTCCCCCAGAGATGCGGATTCCTAACGTGTTCCACGTTTCCTTATTGAAGCCAGTAGTGTTCAATCAATTCTCCTCTGCTCAGCCCCCTCCTTCTGCCATCCTCGTGGATGGTCAGCAAGAGTATGAAGTTGAGAAAATTCTAGATTCTAGGCTCTCCAGGGGATCACTCCAGTACCTCGTCCAATGGAAGGGATTCGGCCCTGAGGAATGCTCCTGGGAGAAAGATTCTGATGTACATGCTCCTCGTCTTGTGAAGGCGTTCCATGGTCAATTCCCTCAGAAACCTCGGCCTGGTGGTCCAGTGGCCCCCCGTGGGGGGGGGTTACTGTCATGAAGCGCTCCCTACCTGCTCCCGGCGTGCGGCGGCGTCTTCCTTCTCGGCGCGGCGAATCCAAGATGGCGGCGCCCAGGACTCCACGTGGGTGCAAGGACGCCGGCGCGATGACGTCACGCGCTATGGCGCCAAATTCAAACTTAAAAGGACGCCAGAGACCCAGGTTCAATGCCCGAGTATAGCTCAATTTACCTATTGTGTTCCTGGGTCTCTAATTGTCTCATCTGCCTTCCTGTTGCTGTTTTATTGCCTGTTCCTGACCTTGAACCTTGCTGCCTGCCTTAAGTGACCTTTGCCTGAACCTGACCTCGCTATTGGATTATCCTGCATCTGTACTTCGCTCGGACTCGCTGGAAGCGGCCTTCCTCCTTGATCCTGACTTCACCCTTCCCGTGGGTGCCGGAGGCCCCCGCTGACACCCAGTGACCCCTCCCATCAATACAAAGGACATACAGACATTGGTAGCCAGGGCCCCCCTAAAACATTGGTGGCCAGGGGTTACGTTTTGAATTGGTGCCAGGGCAGGTACCCCTAAATCAATGCTGGCCAGCCCAGGGCCCCCTAAAACATTGGTGCTCCCCCCCAATTACTCATACTATGGCCTGCCCTCTGCTGCTTCCTTCCGCATCCTTCGGCTCCCCCCCAGCGTCCTCCTGTTTCTTCCAAGGCCACCCAAGCATCCTCCTGCCCCCCCAGCATCCTCCTGCTTCCCTCCAGGCCCCTCAAAGCATCCTCCTGCTGCCCCCCAAGCATCCTCCGGCTTCCCCCAGGGCACCCCCAGCATCCTCCGGCTCCCCCGCAGCATCCTCCTGCTTCCCCCAGGGCACCCCCAGCATCCTCCTGCTTCCCCCAGGGCTTCCCACAGCATCCTCCTGCTTCCCCCAGGGCCCCAAAGTATCCTCCAGCTTACCCCCAGGGCCCCCAAGTATCCTTCAGCTTACCCCCAGGGCCCCCAAGTATCCTTCAGCTTACCCCCAGGGCCCCCAAGTATCCTTCAGCTTACCCCCAGGGCCCCCAAGTATCCTTCAGCTTACCCCCAGGGCCCCCAAGTATCCTTCAGCTTACCCCCAGGGCCCCCAAGTATCCTTCAGCTTACCCCCAGGGACCCCCCAGTATCCTTCAGCTTACCCCCAGGGCCCCCAAGTATCCTTCAGCTTACCCCCAGGGACCCCAAGTATCCTTCAGCTTACCCCCAGGGCCCCCAAGTATCCTTCAGCTTACCCCCAGGGCCCCCAAGCACCTTACATTTCCTGGCACCCAGCTCCGGCGATGTCCTTCTCTATGTGCCGCGGCTCTCTGCTACTTCCGTGCTTTTATAAGGTTGCGGCCCGTGTGTGTGACGTCAGTATGGGCGCAACCTTATAACAGCAAAGATGGGGCAGCGAGCCGCGGCACAAAGAGGAGGATAAAACTAAAGACAGGGCCCGGGCTTGAGGAAAGGGGGCTAAGGAAACTCTAGCGTGGCCGGGCCCCCTTTCAAGCTCGAGCCCGGGACGATCGTGGTAATAACATTTTTTTTGCTATATACAGCAGCACGGACACTTGACATTGGTCTTTATAAGAATATATAAAGGGAATTAACTCTGCAAATTAACTTTTTCCTCTCACCAACCCCCACCAGGATAATTGAAGTGGAACCTGCATAGAGAACACAATACCACTCTCCTTAAGAGGAATATACAATTTTAGTGACTGTTTTTTTCTCCTTTTTCTTGCTAATTAAGGTTTTTGAAATAAGTTTTTTTTTGTGTTTTTAAACAATTTAATACAGTGCATTTATGGTTTTAAATGGATGTAACTATATGTGGTTGTGAATAAGGTAGGCTGGCCAGCCAAGTTTTTAATTTGATTTTAATGTGATATATCAATACTAAATAAATTTTATATACTTGTCACATTTCTAAACAGTGCATTGATTTGGCTGCCTATGTGGAGGGCCACATTGGGTTGATCCTCTCATTTAAGCCCTGGGCCAGTGATAAGACAATTATAGGGATCTATGAGATTCACATAAAAAAGGCTAATATGGTTTTTCCCCAACAGAATATGAGGCCAGTCATGATTATAGGGTCTTATTCCTCTGTGATTTTTACAGAACAATATGCATATAGGAACAGCTTTAAATGAATCAGTACAGTAACATAGTAACATAGAAAGTTAGGTTGAAAAATGACATACGTCCATCAAGTTCAACCTTAATCTGAAGCCTGACTCCTGACTCCAAGATGGCAATTGGACCGGTCACTGGATCAACTTGTACTAAGAGCTATTTCCCATAACCCTGTATTCCCTCACTTGCTAAGAATCCTTCCAGCCCCTTCTTGAAGCTGTATCAGCCAGTATGACTGGTTCAGGGAGGGAATTCCACAACTTCACAGCTCTCACTGTAAAAAACCCTTTCCGAATATTCAGACGGAACCTCCTTTCTTCGAATCAGAGTGGGTGGCCTTGTGTCCGTTAGAAGGACCTACTGGTAAATAAAGCATTAGAGAGGTTATTATATGATCCCCTTATATATTTATACATACATACCCTTTACCAGCTTAGTTGCCCTTCTCTGGACGCCCTCTAATTCAATAATGTCCCGTTTGAGCACAGGAGACTAAAACTGAACAGCATATTCTAGATGGGGCCTTACCAGCGCTCTGTAAAGGGGAAGAATAACCCCCTCCTCCCGTGAATCTATACCCCTTTTAATACAGCTCAAAACCTTGTTTGCCCTTGCAGCTGCTGCCTGGCATTGCTTGCTACAGCCAAGTTTATTATCTACAAGGACTCCAAGGTCCTTCTCCATTATGGATTTGCCTAGTGCAGTCCCATTAAGGGTAAAAGTGGCTGCATATTTTTACATCCCAGGTGCATGACCTTACATTTATCCACATTAAATCTCATCTGCCACTTAGCCGCCAAGATTGCCTGTTGGTCAAGATCCTGCTGCAAGGATGTCACATCCTGGATAGAATTGACTGGTCTACAGAGTTTTGTGTCATCTGCAAACACTGATACATTACTCATAATACCCTCCCCTAAGTCATTAATGAACAAGTTAAACAAAAGTGGACCCAGTACAGAACCCTAAAGGTACCAAATGCTTTGGCAAAATCCAAATAGATTACATAAACTGCACCCCCACTTGTTCAGCTTCTTACTTACCTCATTATAAAAAGCAAATTTGTCTGACATGACCTGTCCTTCATAAAGCCATGCTGAGTACTGCTCATAATGCCATTCTCCAGAACGTATCTTTGCATTGGTAAAAATACACAGTTTGGATATTTTAAAATAACGTGTCTAGAACATGTTAAATATACTTGTGTAGAATATTAGGTGGTGTGGTCTGAAGTGGTGAAAGTGGTTTTTAAAAGTGGTTTGTGAATCTCTTTTTGCCTATTTCTCTTTTTTTAGCTGTTGTACTTCTCAAAATGCCTTGTTTGCGGTAGTTTAACAATTAAAATGATCCGGCTGTGTTGGCAGGCCAAGCCTTTGTGATATTTGCAGTACCATATTAATATAGTTTTAAATGAAAAGCAAATATTTGGTCTCTCCTATAAGTATATGTTATTATATTTCCATCTGTCAGTTTTTCACCTGGACAGTTGGTTTTCAGGAGGGCTGTCCAGGTGAAAGCTGACTGTCTGGATGTTAACTAAAACTCCTCAATGCAGGGACCTGTGCATTGTAACACCTTACAAGTATTCATTTTCCCTGTATAATTTATAATAACTATACCAATGTTTGTGATATACTTTTTAAAGCACTGCAGTTACTTGTGGTGCTAAATAAATGAATAAATACAATACAACGCTTTTAGCTTTTACTCTTGCATAACTAATGCCAGATATCGCATAAAGCTCATCACACTTATATATATAGGCATTACATAAAGTTTGTTGCAAACATTTTGTAGCATTAGTGGGTAATAAGTTATACACAATTTATTAAAAGGACGTTGTTTGCCGTGCCCATATAATATAATAAAGTTTCCTACATTTATATCTTCCTCTACATTGCCATCTAGAGGTACATCTATATAATAGCAACATGATTCATTTTACAGTTAGCGATTATACAGTTTTGATGCCATTTATCTGGCACTCTATAGCTTCATATAGTAAATATGGCCAATAATGGCCATATTGAATGCCTGAAATAATTATCTTAATATTAGAAGCAATTTTAAATTAACCAGCAATTTAATCTAAAAATCTGGTAAAATCATAATCCCTGGGACCCAGTCTCCTAATCCAGAATGCTTTTCTATGACACAGCTCGTGTTCCCTGACTAGGGTTGCCACTTTTCCCCCTCCCCAAAGCCGTGCAGGGGGTGAGTGGTGACATCAAAGGGTGGGGCCAGTGACATCATTGGACAGGGCAGTGACACCACAGGGTCAGGGCTATGACATGCCAATTGGCTGATCGCTGCATTAATCTAGGAGACTGGGCTGTCTGGGTCAAAACCAGACGGGTGGCAACCCTCTCCCAGCCCCAAACCTTTGGCAACTTGGGTACAGAGTGCAAAACTTAGTCTTACACTCTGTTCTGGCAAAATAACAGATTATTCTCATGGAGGGAAACATGGGCATGGGGGTGGTGACGTCATGGGGGCATGATGGGTTATGTCAGGGGTGTGGTCAATGATGTCAGGGGCATGGTTATGATGTGGCGATTAGTGATTAGCTAATCTCCACTGTGAATCTAAGACAGCCCTGCCCGGTTTCCCTAATTTGAAAAACCATGCAGGGAGTTTTGACCCCGACAGCCCTTCCAATAACCATGCTTTCCGGATCAAAAACGGACAGATGGCAACCCTAATTGGTAACATGTTAAAAAAAATTCCCATTTTCTCTAACGATAACCTATCCAGTCTCCAATGAAGTCTCTAATAAACTGGGATTTCTGAAGTGACTTTTGAATAAGGTGGATAAAAGAAATCATATATTAAAAATCTGTTCTTGTCCATCTAGTCTACACAAAGATCTGCTGTGAGGCCCCCTTTCCTATCCTTTCATTGCTTTTAGATTGTAAGTGTTTTTGGGTCTCCTTTACCTCTGGTATTGGTTGCTTTCTGTGTATGTAAACCTGTATGTTCATTGTATACACCCATACACACAGCACCACGGAATGTGTTGCTTCTTTATAATTATGTATTATGCCTATATGTAATAATAATACTCACATGAACACTTGAGGCCCAGGTCAAATCTCTTTGCAAAACAACATATATTTGGATAAAAGTGTTTAGTCAACAACATACTGTGGGTCTCTGCCATGGCAAGGTATCATAAGCCAGAAAACAAGTTAATGCACATTTTGGTTTTACAGTGTTGTGTGTCTTTCTAGATGAGGAATTTCTGAGATGCAGACCAGATCACAGAGCATATTTTGAGAGCCAAACATTATTGAGACAAGTGACAGAAGAAAATGCACCTGTAAAAACATGTGACTGGCGTAAAAAAGGAGTCATTTCAGTGCCCAAAAATCAGGTGAACTATTATGCAGCCAAAAAATTTTGACACAGAGAGCATATAACTAAATTGTTAACTAATTTTTTGCCTTTGTCAGTCTTTGTAGTCTTTGGCTAATGCCACACTTATTCCCAGGCTGTGGGTAAACGCAGTCTGAGAATCAGCCCCTATGCTGGCATCAGTTGTTCCCTGTGCCTGCACCCAAAGTCATTTCGGTGAAAAATGCATACTTGCGTCTTTCTGCTCTAAAATCTGTTCTGTGTGCCTGCACCCGGGCCAATGCAATGACTCCTGGCACAGGCACAGGGAGAAACTGATGCCAGCATAGGGGACGATTCTCTTTCCTGCGTGTGCATAAGCCTAAAAGGGAAAATATATCCCCTTTTTGACATGAGCTTAATTAGTTAGGCTTATGGTGAAAATGTGCATAAAATCTATCTAAACTTCTGTGTTTGTCAATCCACCCCCACACACCAAGCCCTATAAGGGCAATGATACACGGGGCGGATTGTCAGCCTGTGGATAAGCACAGCCTGACAATATGCAATAGCACTCTCTGCACTAGCGATGTGGCCCCCCCATGGGCCCATTTTAATGCTGAAGAGGTAAATGTGTGAGGTGGGGTGGCATTGGGTCAGCTGCCTCAGGAGGAACCAACCCCAGAAAAGATGCAGGACAGATAGCATAAAGCTGTGCCAAAAATGCTATTTTCTTGTGCTGAACATAATGCTTCAGGAAAATTTGAGGGTGCAGTGGCCGTTTAATGCATAGAATACTACAATGGGCAGTTGTGAGCATGACAATCCAAGATGCTTCAGGGCACTTTCACTGAACCTTAAACAGCCTGCTAACACAGAAACTATAGATAGAAATAACTATAGACAACATATAACTGCTAAATTGTCTCTCAAATAAATGATTGCTCCCTTTTTTATTATACTGGTGGGACTCCCTTTGCGAGTTCTAGTTTAATGGGTTTCATATCTTGACACCTTCCTCAGTGCTACTGTGATTTTAACCTTCTTTACCTGTTCTGATAATTTCTTGCACCAGGGACCATCCTGCCTTTCTTGTTACGCCTTTGCGGCTGTGGGTAACATTGAAGCACAATGGGGAATCTGGGGATCTCCAAAGAATCTATCAGTGCAGCGTAAGACATCATCTTCTTATTGTTTGTGCTGTTTTGTCAATTAATTTGTCTTCACTCACACTCTCATATTGTGTCTTAGAACTAGTAGACTGCTCTAAATGCGGATGCCAAGGAGGATACACATGGAATGCTTTTATGACTGTAATAAAAATAGGTGAGGACTCAAAGCATCACATGCTTAACTGAATACACATATATTTGTAATAGAAATTCTGGGACTCTGTACCAGGAGACAAAAGTATTATCTAGTGCTGCTTTAAGGATGTGAAAAATTATAGACGTGATGTAAAGACAATAGGTGTCATGTACTACCGCACGTGTATTGTGCAAAGTGCAATTTAGGATGCAACTTGTTTGCTGTGTTTTTTTACCCACAGTGCATTGTTTTCCCATAATTCCAGTCTAATTGTGACTGATGGAATTTCAGCAACCATATCAGAATGTGCAGTTGGGTTTGTACTGAAACCTTTGAGGTGGCAGTGGCTCGAGGATTTCCCCTGTGTCTATAGGTGCACCGGTGATGGATTTGGAACAGGCAGTTGGAGAGATGAACCACTCCTGAGTACCATTAATGAATGGTAACAATTCATGCAGAGACTTTTTTGTGCAATACTGTGGTTGCAGTCATAAATGACCCCTAATGTAATATTTGTACTGAACTCTGGGTGTGATTCAGTGCAAAAAAAAACCTATGGAAAAGGCATAACTGATAAAGAGACATTTGGAGAGTGGGGATATACAGAATTAAGACACATAACAGGTGAAAATGGGATCAAAGCACTAGAAAACAAATGTTGCTTTTTTCTATGCAGGTGGATTAACAAATGAGAAAAATTACAAATACACTGGAAAGAAGAGCACATGCAAAACAAATCTGAAACCTGAGGCAACTATTCAAGACTTTGTGATACTTCAACGAAATGAGACAGGTAATGGGGTTGATTTCACTCTCAATACACCCATCCTCCTTATTTCAACAAAGAAAAATAAAATATATTTGTTTAAGGTGAGCCATCTGAGCAGGGGCAGACCTAGGGTTAAGCAGACCTAGGGCACAAGGGTGGGTTGGTTCTAGGCATGTACCTCTTCTGTTTGCCTACCCCTAGTCTGGGCCTTAGGTGGCCAGACTGCAAAATTTTTACCTTATTATTTTTACCTTGTTATTTAACTTGTGATGAGTGTTTTTCTTGCGTTATTTCCCGCTGCGCACGATATATTTCGCATCGTGCTATATTAGGGCACGATTGTACGCCCTTAACCATTACTTTCAGAAAACTACTGTTCTGAAAATGACCATTTCCCTGCAAACTGGAGGCTGCATCACTCTAGGTCCAACACAGACTTGAAAAAATCCGACTGCAAACTCCATGTTGTGTTGCCAAAAGCTCACGAACCACAATTTTCTTTAAGTACCGCCTGCCCCAAGTAGGTGTTAATATTCGCACAGACTAATGCGTTTAACGCTTCATATGTGTTTGCGAATCATGTGTTAGTATTATTTCTATTCGCTAATTAATGCAATGCAAGTAAATAACCCATTACGATGTGCGTGCGTTTTTTTGCGCTTGTGCATGTGAAATGACTTTGATGAATCGGGCCTTAATTAACGCATGCTTTTTAACGCAAAAAAGCATGCGATAAGCATTATCGACCTTTAGTGAATCGGCCCCTATGTACTGTACATTGCCAATCTTTAGAAGAGACAATCCCCAGAACCTGGAAACCCCACACGACTGACACATATGCTTTTTGCAGTGATTTGCTCTCATGTGTCCTACAAAGGAACGGTTACTGTGGCTATTAACCAGACTCTACTCAAGGTGAGTTAGTAAACTGTAACATTTATTTTAAACAGACAAATAATTTGCCCTAATCTTGGCTCTCTCTCTATGATCATTCTTTACAGCAATATCAGAAAGGAGTTATTGATCCTCATCCTGAGAAGTGTGACAACAATGTAGACCATGCTGTGTTAATAGTAGGCTTCTCCAGAGGTACTGTATGGCCATCAATTCATGATTCTGCCAGTAGGTTTATTACAAGCCCTATTATCCCATATGTATCACACTGCAGCAGGTTTAGATCAACAAAAATGGGGAGTAGCAGTAAAATGTGAAGCCAACTTCAGAACCACGGGGCACAAGAGCAAGCCCCCCCAGTACTCAAGCATCTGTGCCCCAGGGAAAGCTGCACTCTACTCCTGGTGCCAGATTGAAAAATGCTATTGGGCAAGTGGTGAGGACGGAGCCCTGTTGCAAACTTCTGTGCCTCTTGCCCCGCACTTACAACATTTTAATAACACACAACTTAGAGGACGGGAGGGGAGATGCCTAATTGCTTTCCTGTACCTACCTGCCTCTGGGATATAGTGCTACCTAATGCAGACAGCATTCGTTATAAGGGACTGGAGGCATGTATTTGTGCTCTGAAGTTCTGCTTTGTAACTGACCCCAATTAACCTGTATAAATATATATAGGGCAATAAGTTTAATTACATGTGTGCTTTTAAATTGCTGTAACATTACATGGGGACATTTTAGGCATTGCAGTTTTATTATTGGTATGATTATGGGTAATTTAATGTTAACATTTTGCCTCATTGTTGAGTTAATCAATGATAATTATGAATGCAAGCAAAATTGCAGAAGCTAAAGTAAGATTTCTAAGGTAGTTAAACCTATGCACACATACCTGCAACTTACATATATGCTGGTTCAGCCTGTTTTGATGAATAGCATGCAAGCACAGTCAGGGTTGGAACTAGGGGTAGGCAGAGTAGGCTTGTGCTGAGGGCGCATTAGAGGAAGGTGCATTTCTGCTTACACAGATATAAAAGAAACAAGTGTGTAGCAGCAGTGGGTGTGTTAGGAGGCAGCAGCATAAGGCCAAGTAGTATTGCTTTGGGCAGCAGCAAGGTTGTTGACTTCATCACAGATCAATGTGCTTTGGCAGAGCTGAATGCTATTTACTGGGCACATGTTCCACTGAGATTTCAACTCGGATTGCTGTATTCAAAGTTCATTCAACCATAGGGCAGGAAGAGTATGAAGCACACACAGGCAGCATAGGGCAGGCAGATTATGGCACATGCGGGCAGACAGTCAGGTGTCAGTAATGCAGGGTCTTAACAGTGTGAACAATGCTTGAATCTGGTATGTTAACAATGCAGGAGCCAGTTAATCTCAGTACTGACACCATTTAAAGCTTACACAGCAGTTAGACTTCAATGGGGGGGAGTGTGGGCTGCCAATTGGACAGAACTGTCCTAGGCTCTTTTGTTTACAGGTTATATTCAATTCTTCCATCTGTTTCTCCTTTTTAGAAATAAGCCAATGTAATGAGAATGACTGCAATAAGCCAAATGGTCAAGAATAGTTTATTGTTTTCTTATTCTATTGCCATTCTTCTTTCTTTTCTAGAGAAAAAGTACTGGATTTTGAAAAACAGCTGGGGTAATGACTGGGGAGAAAATGTAAGTTTTTTTTGGGGGGGGGGGTCATCAGATTCCAAGGCAATACTGATGTCCACAAGACTTTGACTATATACAGGGATATAACCTTGGGATACAGGGATATAACCTTGCCAACCCTCAAGCAAGAAACATTCCATCTGGTGGCCAGGGTTAGGAGATCTCTGACCCAGCAGCTGTTGGATCTGGGCTGCATGTGGAAGAGGAGAAAGCTTTAGTAATACAAACAAGTTCTAAGATTAAAAACTATCCCCTCTGAGGGTATGACATGTCACAGGAATAAAGAAGCGGAAGGATGGCCTTTCTCCTCAATTGCAGCACTGCATTTAGGATTACTATGTGCAGTACTATAAGCAAGAACATGCATTAACTTAAAATAAGCTAGTCCCAATATAAGATAAAGATATATCCTTACATGCATGTAGTACACATAAAAGCCATTATATTAAAGTGTCACTTTACCCTTTTGCTCAACATAAGTGCAATAAATGGGTCTTGTGAATATTTTTTTTTCCTTTTGCATTAACTAAGAAAGATCTTATTCCCTTATGTGTTATGATGGGCTTTCCAAAAAAGTTAGAAGATCACAGATATGGGGATCTGGTAAATCATTAATAACTTACTTACAAAATTGAACTGACTGTCAGGGAGACCAAAGTTCAGATTTCATCTCCACCTGAGCCTTTGCTAACAGTAGCTAAAACCTTTATGGATTTCTCTGTTCTATAAGCCTGTGTCATGAACACATATTTGTAAAGATAAAGCAGGATATTCATGCAGTTGGTGCACAGCCCACCCAGTAAACCAAAATAATGTGTGACTGTATAAGTACCAGATGCTTCCATTAACTTGCTTTGTGTTGTCTCTGTACAATTATATAGAATCTTTATAATCAATGTGGGAGGAAAGAAAGTCACCACAATAACCCCACCCAAATTATCCCATTAATAATAAACTCTATTTATTATGTTATATATTTCATATGTGCTCATTCTATACTGTGAATAGAACCGCAGATGGTCCACGGAACTTTATTTCTCAGCAGTCATTTCACATAACACAGTAATAATAATGACCTCTTCATTTTATTTAAAAAACAATATTTTTCTTTTCAGGGTTTTTTCAGATTGCGTCTTGGCTCAAATGCTTGCGGCATTGCTGAGTACCCAGCGTCTGCCATTGTGAATACTGGAACCTTCAAAAGACACATTTGCCCACCTTAAGGTCAAGCGATAAGGGAATTGCATATTTTCGTCTGCTTACAGTGTAGATGATAGGATTCTATAGGATCGGCTTTCATGGTTAAATAACCACTGAATATGTTTGCCTTCATATTACAAATAAAAAAATATCTTCTGAGCGTGATGTTTATTGCTTGAGATTGCTGATTTAGACAATCAGTATGACAAATCCTGTGTACAATAAAGGTGATTTAGAGATACCGGGAAATATAGAAAAAATTGTTATGTTTAACTTTAACAGGTTGCAGAAACCCAGGCTCACCACATTTAAGGAGAAGAGAAGACATAATAAATGGGGGTGCCAGTTTGTTATTCCTTCCCCCTGTGATCATTGTCACTTACCAGAGACCAAGGACTGGTGCTCCTGTTTGCTGAAAATTGCACAGGTATATTTACACTGGTCTGGGTACTACTATTGGGGCACCATGTCCCCACCTTCTTCAATATCCTGGCCAATGTGCACAGTATAAATCTGAACTTAGATGAAAAAGACAGCTTTTTGCTCTGCTGCACATTTGTATACATGAATAGAAAGAAGGCCGGGGTCTTAGGCAAATGTTTGTAATCACTGGGGTGTGCATTTACAGATTTGCACCCCCCAGTGATTGTGCCTTTCCTTCTGCTTTAATGTTCATTAGGGGAATACTATTCCTTAAATCAGTGATCCCCAATCTGTGGCACAGAGACACAGTTTTATTTCAAGCAGAGCATCCTGCAGGCTATCAGTCCACATAGGGCTATCAAATAGCCAATCACAGCACTTATGTGGCATTCCCACGGAACTTTTTTCATGCTAGTGTGGCTCACCAACACTTCTTGTATCTGAATGTAACTCACAGCTAGTGATGAGCAAATTTTTTTGGCATGCATGGATCTTGCATGAATTGTTTCACGAAACTTCCACAAAATTGTGGCTCGAAAAATTTGCAGTCGCTTCAAAAAAGGCACGTTGTAGCTGCATTTCGTGAATTTCTTGTGGTGTCCTTAAATTTTTGGCAAAGTAAAACGGAACAGATTCACTCATTCATCCCAGGGTATTAAATGAGCTGAGCGCTGTGATTGCCAAACCTCTTCACTTAATTTTTCAGGATTCATTGACGTCTGGCATGGTGCCGAGAGACTGGCGGATTGCTAATGTGGTGCCGTTATTTAAAAAGGGATCCCGTTCTCAGCCTGAAAACTATAGGCCTGTTAGTCTGACATCAGTAGTAGGAAAACTTTTGGAAGGGGTAATAAGAGATAGGGTACTTGAATACATTGCAGTTCACAATACTATAAGTTTGTGCCAGCATGGTTTTATGCGTAACAGATCTTGCCAGACTAATTTAGTCGCCTTTTATGAGGAGGTGAGCAGGAACCTTGATGCTGGAATGGCAGTTGATGTCATCTACTTGGACTTTGCTAAAGCGTTTGATACTGTACCTCACAGAAGGTTAATGATCAAACTGAGGAATATTGGCCTAGAACATAATATTTGTAATTGGATAGAGAACTGGCTGAAGGATAGAGTACAAAGAGTGGTTGTAAATGGAACATTTTCTACTTGGACCAGTGTGGTTAGTGGAGTACCGCAGGGGTCAGTCCTTGGTCCTTTGCTTTTTAACTTGTTATTAATGACCTGGAGGTGGGCATAGACAGTACTGTTTCTATTTTTGCTGATGACACTAAATTGTGCAAAACTATAAGTTCCATGCAGGATGCTGCCGCTTTGCAGAGCAATTTGACAAAATTGGAAAACTGGGCAGCAAACTGGAAAGTGGAAGGGCAAAGTTATGCATTTTATCATACTGAATGGTAGTGTGTTGGGGGTTTCCTTAATGGAGAAGGATCTAGGGGTTTTTGTAGATAACAAGTTGTCTAATTCCAGGCAGTGTCATTCTGTGGCTACTAAAGCAAATAAAGTGCTGTCATGTATAAAAAAAGGGCATTGACTCAAGGGATGAAAACATAATTTTGCCCCTTTATAGGTCCCTGGTAAGGCCTCACCTTGAGTATGCAGTGCAGTTTTGGGCTCCAGTCCTTAAGAAGGATATTAATGAGCTGGAGAGAGTGCAGAGACGTGCAACTAAACTGGTAAAGGGGATGGAAGAGTTAAACTATGAGGTTAGACTGTCGAGGTTGGGGTTGTTTTCTCTGGAAAAGAGGCGCTTGCGAGGGGACATGATTAATCTGTACAAGTACATTAGAGGGGATTATAGGCAGCTAGGGGATGTTCTTTTTTCCCATAAAAACAATCAGAGCACCAGAGGTCACCCCTATAGATTAGAGGAACGGAGCTTCCATTTGAAGCAGCGTAGGTGGTTTTTCACGGTGAGGGCAGTGAGGTTGGGGAATGCCCTTCCTAGTGATGTGGTAATGGCAGACTCTGTTAATGCCTTTAAGAGGGGCCTGGATGAGTTCTTGAACAATCAGAATATCCAAGGCTATTGTGATACTAATATCTACAGTTAGTATTAGTGGTTGTATATATAGTTTATGTACAGTGGTGTGAAAAACTATTTGCCCCCTTCCTGATTTCTTATTCTTTTGCATGTTTGTCACACTTAAATGTTTCTGCTCATCAAAAACCATTAACTATTAGTCAAAGATAACATAATTGAACACAAAATGCAGTTTTTAAATGAAGGGTTACGTTATTAAGGGAGAAAAAAAACTCCAAATCTACATGGCCCTGTGTGAAAAAGTGATTGCCCCCCTTGTTAAAAAATAACTTAACTGTGGTTTATCAATTCAATGTTCAATTTCTGTAGTCACCCCCAGGCCTGATTACTGCCACACCTGTTTCAATCAAGAAATCACTTAAATCGGAGCTACCTGACACAGAGAAGTAGACCAAAAGCACCTCAAAAGCTAGACATCATGCCAAGATCCAAAGAAATTCAGGAACAAATGAGAACAAAAGTAATTGAGATCTATCAGTCTGGTAAAGGTTATAAAGACATTTCTAAAGCTTTGGGACTCCGGCGTACCACAGTGAGAGCCATTATCCACAAATGGCAAAAACATGGAACAGTGGTGAACCTTCCCAGGAGTGGCCGGCCGACCAAAATTACCCCAAGAGCGCAGAGACAACTCATCCGAGAGGCCACAAAAGACCCCAGGACAACATCTAAAGAACTGCAGGCCTCACTTGCCTCAATTAAGGTCACGACTCCACCATAAGAAAGAGACTGGGCAAAAACGGCCTGCATGGCAGATTTCCAAGGCGCAAACCACTTTTAAGCAAAAAGAACATTATGGCTCGTCTCAATTTTGCTAAAAAACATCTCAATGATTGCCAAGACTTTTGGGAAAATACCTTGTGGACCGACGAGACAAAAGTTGAACTTTTTGGAAGGTGCGTGTCCCGTTACATCTGGCGTAAAAGTAACACAGCATTTCAGAAAAAGAACATTATACCAACAGTAAAATATGGTGGTGGTAGTGTGATGGTCTGGGGTTGTTTTGCTGCTTCAGGACCTGGAAGGCTTGCTGTGATAGATGGAACCATGAATTCTACTGTCTACCAAAAAATCCTGAAGGAGAATGTCCGGCCATCTGTTCGTCAACTCAAGCTGAAGCGATCTTGGGTGCTGCAGCAGGACAATGACCCAAAACACACCAGCAAATCCACCTCTGAATGGCTGAAGAAAAACAAAATGAAGACTTTGGAGTGGCCTAGTCAAAGTCCTGACCTGAATCCTATTGAGATGTTGTGGCATGACCTTAAAAAGGCGGTTCATGCTAGAAAACCCTCAAATAAAGCTGAATTACAACAATTCTGCAAAGATGAGTGGGCCAAAATTCCTCCAGAGCGCTGTAAAAGACTTGTTGCAAGTTATCGCAAACGCTTGATTGCAGTTATTGCTGCTAAGGGTGGCCCAACCAGTTATTAGGTTCAGGGGGCAATTACTTTTTCACCCAGGGCCATGTAGGTTTGGATTTTTTTTCTCCCTAAATAATAAAAGCCCTCATTTAAAAACTGCATTTTGTGTTTACTTGTGTTATCTTTGACTAATAGTTAAATGTGTTTGATGATCAGAAACATTTTGTGTGACAAACATGCAAAAGAATAAGAAATCAGGAAGGGGGCAAATAGTTTTTCACACCACTGTATGTGAGTGTATAGATTGGTAAGTATAGGTTGTGTGTGCTGGGTTTACTTGGATGGGTTGAACTTGATGGACTCTGGTCTTTTTTCAACCCTATGTAACTATGTACCTATGTAACACACTCATCACTACTAACAAGAAAAAAGGCAGGGGTTCCCTATCTTAGGTGCTGTAAAAGTCATTTTGTTGCAAACTTAACCATTTATAGCCTGCTCCAGGCAGACCAAAGGATATACAGAAAATTCACTGCACTACACAGGGTACACAAACAAACATACATTTTAAATTATATACAAAAACATGCATACATGGAAAAATAGATAAAAAAGTAAATACAATTATTGTGATGTACAATAATATTGTGAGCAAAGTGTACACTAAACTGGCTTAAAGAGGTGCACCAAACTCTGAATATAGCATAAATAATCCATAAAGGAGACAAAACAATCCTATTGGGTTTATTTCATCTTTAAATGTCTTTTTAGTAGACAAAGTATGGTGATACAAACTTGGATTTTCAAGTACAGAAAGATCTCTTTTCTGGAAAACCCCTGGTCCCTAGCGTTCTGGATAACTGGTCCCATTCCTGTGCATATACATATATATATATACCTTCAGCAGCACTGCATTCAAAGGGGGATTTGTGGTGGGTGTCCCAGATCAGTGCCCTCTAACTTGTGCATAATTCAGAGGACAGGCTAGGGAGTGTCAGGGACTGCAACAAGCAAAGGAGCCCTTTACACAAGGCCTGCCAGTGGCAGTACAGATATAGGATCCCTTATTCAGAAACCCATTATCCAGAAAGTTTCAAATTACGGCCATCTCCCATGGACTCCATTATAAGCAAATAGTTCTAACTTTTAAAAATGATTTCCTTTTTTTCTATAATAATACCTTGTACTTGATCCTAACTAAGATATAATTAATCCTTAGTGGAGGCACACCAATCCTATTGGGTTTAATAAATGTTTTAATAATTTTTTGGTGGATTTAAATTATGGAGATCCAAATTATGGAAAGATCCCTTATCCAGAAAACCCCAGCATTCTGGATAACAGGTCCCATACCTGTATTTTTAATCCACTGCAAGGCTTCCAGTATGCGCAGTTAGGGCAACAGTAATGTAGGCCCTTGATTTTTAAAGTAACATAAAATGTTTGTTTTGACAACAGTCAAAATACAGGATAGAATAATAAGGTTTTTTGGTGGTTAACCCTAATATTTTATATTAAAAAAACAACCATATATTATGTCAGGGTCTTTAAGGTTTAGAGACTTTGTATTATCTACTGCTTTTGTCTTTTCTTATGTTCTGAAACTCCCCATTCATGAATAATATTAAACCATTTCTGTTGTGTATCCAATCCAAAGAGTTCAAAATTCTTTTCTCAGCAGATAAGCTGTGTTGGGAGATTTTGGTCAGCCTTTTCAACAATGGCAGGCAGTGCTCTGCTTAAATGGATTCGGTCATGATTTGTATGGTGCACTTTTTATTTCTAAGGGCTCTGGCACATGAGGAGATTTGTCGCCTGCGTTTTTTCCCCTGGCGCTTTGGCGACAAGTCGCCACGACAATACCCACGAAGAGATTTCATGCGAGTTGAGCTCCAGGCGATCTGCTACCCATGGTACACTCAACAGTTAACCCCCCCTCATGTTTACTCAAGTCGCTCAGAAAAGGGTCTGTGTGCGATTTGAAACAGCAGGCGATTTGAGGTAGCCTCGTATGTTTTGACGCTGGCGTTTTCTATTGATTTAGCATTGGCGTCTTGTCGCCAAATGGCTCTTTTAAAAATCGCTGGCGACAAATCTCCTCGTGTGCCACAGCCCTGAATGACACTGTTTACAACGCAAACAATTCACTCTACTATTTAACATTTTATTCTTGAACTAACAAATGTTTTTTTTTTTAGTTGTAATACTGGTGTGTAGGCACCATCTCAGTGCATTGTGCCTGAGTCTGAGCTTTCAGAGGGAGCCAGTGCTACACATTAGAACTGCTTTTGGATAAGCTATTGTTTCCCCTACTCAATGTACTGTCAATAGGACCCAAGTCCTATAATAGCAAAACAGGTTTCTCCTTGTTGGGTGCTATTCTTACTTAGTCTACCACTATGTGAAAAAATTGGCTTGATCTCTACAATGCTGAAATCTCCTCCAGCCCTCAGAAAACCTGCTTTTTGAAAGGGTGACGGGGTTTTGGAGCCATCATTGCCTTTCACAGTATTTAATGTATTTGGGGCTAAAGTTCCCACTGCTTCTCACTGTATTTAATGTATTTTAGGTGCCAATACTTCTGCCCCTTGCTATAGGCAGTTTTTCCTGTCTAGTCAGTTCACATATGTTCATATATGTGACCACAGCCTCTAAATACCACTCCCATTTTACAAATTTTGTCATGTTATGTAAAGTTTGAACACATTTCTGGGGGGTTTTGGGGTCTTGTTTTAAGTGTTATTACAGTTTTGCCAATGAAGGTGAAATGAAGGTGAAATTGCCTTTTAAGCTGCAAGTATCAGTCCCCCCCAAAAGACCTGTTTAACTTATTAGTTATAATTGTATCTAAGTGCAGGTGTTGAGTATTCTGGGCTCTCTGCCAAACGCTACTTATCTAATTAAGTTTGAGAAACTTTGTATCTTTTTTGGCCTTTAGTGCAGAAGATCAAAGGGAGTTCAGGCAGCTGAATCCTTCAGCAGAGGTGCCAGGGAGCTGCTACCTTGTTACCTTTCTATCGTTCTGCTGATCGGTTGCAGCATGGGGAAGCGGGGCATCATCACTTTCAACTTGCAGCGCAGCAGTAAAGAGAAACTGAAGTTATCAGAGCAAATGGCTGTAGGCACCTGGAAAAGCAAAGAAAAGGCTAGCCCCACTATTAACTAATGCATTTTAAATAAAACATGTTTTCTCATCACAATATTCACAAGGGGTTGTTCACCTTTAAATTAACCTTTAGTATGACATAGATATTTTTGATATTCTGAGACAATTTGCAACTGGTTTTCATTTTTTATTTTTTGTGCTTTTTCGGTTATTTTGCTTTTTCTTCAGCAGCTTTCCAGTGTGGCATTTAAGCAGCTATCTGTTTGCTAGGGTCTTTTTTACCTTAGCAACCAGGCAGTAGGTTGCATGAAAGACAGGAATGTGGATAGGAGAGGGAGGGAGAGGAGTAGAAGATAAGTAATTTAAAGTAACAATAGCTTTAGCAATAGCAATAGTTTTTTGGCTGCCGGGGTCAGTAATCCCCATTAGAAAGCTGGAAAGACTGGAAAAAACTATAACAAATAAACAAGGAATACCAATTGCAAAGTTGCAGGAATAGGACATTCTATAACATACTAAAAGTTAATTGAAAGGTGAACCACCCCTTTAACGGGGGAAGCAGAAATACAGTAAATGACCAATAGTGTATTGTGGCCTGTTTTTTGCACTTTGCAAACTGTGATGTAGTAAGATTTTTTGACTATAATATAATAATAATATTAATAATCACCCCTCTTACTAGGGTTACGGTTCTTTTGAGAAGCAGACAAATAACCCACACCAATAAGTGTATATTAAAATAAATATATTGATCAGCAAATCAATTGATTGTTACAATTAAAGGATTAGTTAACACAAAACACTATATATAAATTATTTACATTTACAGATTAATAACTAAGTCTACATCATCATAGCTACTGACAAACACAGAACATGGTGGTCTGGTGCCTTTTCTCCCCCCTTGACCACTGTCCTGCCCACATTTATACACCTTTCAGCCACTGCCCCCCACATACTAACTGATCAGATGGGGTTGATAAAAACCACACCTTGCCCATTGTTCAGTAACTGTTGAGAAGGCTTCTCGCAGACGTACTGTCCCACCATCCTCAGAAAAACCCTTTGATATGGAGATTTGGCTTCGGGTGTAACTTGAACAACTGGTTTATAGTAATCAGTAGAACTCCCCCATACACAGTGTATAATGCATAAATATGTATAGAGACACAAACACATATGTATATAACACAAATATTGGCACCTAAGATGAACGCTTTCTTACAATGTTCATTGTAAATGAACCCTTATGACTTATTTACATAATAATACCTTCAAATATTTCAAAAAGAACATTGTAAATATTTGCCACAATCAACTGTAAGAATAAGAAATACCAGGGAGCCTCAAAAAAGGAGAAAGACCTGGTTAACTTATTAGTTACACTTGTATCTAAGTGCAGGTGTTGAATATTCTGGGCTCTCTGCCAAAAGCCACTTATCTAATTAAGTTTGAGAAACTTTGTATCTTTTTTAGCATTCAGTGCAGGAGATCACAGGGAGTTCAGGCAGCTGAAGCCTTCATCAAAGGTGCCAGGAAGCATGACCCAAATCACTAGTTTAAGATACTTATGCTAAAACCTAGGTGTCCAACAACCTGAACTTGCTGCTACTTCCTTTTGAGGTGTGAGGGAGGTGTGAGAGAGGTGTGAGAGAGGTGTGAGAGAGGTGTGAAGATGGACTGTTTTTTCAGACCACTAATATGATCTTTCCTGTTGAGAGCTGAACTTTAAAGGTGTGAATGATAATGTGTCAAAATAATGTGTGATAGGAGACGCTTTCAGTAATATTTACAAATTTCCACACCGCAGCACATAGTACAAAATAAAAATTCCATTTGCACATGATGGCAGAAAATACCAGTTGGTCTGACTAATCTTCCCCATCTAGCCTTCTTATTTATTATATGAAGCTCACATTGTAACTGCTCGGTTCTGCCTAGTGCCCATTCTAGGCCTTCATTTATCATATGATCAATTACGTTGTATCCAGGGGCATTTCTGGCCCCTGAGCTGCCCTGAGGCGGCTCCTGCGAGGCACACTGTGCTTACCTTTATATCGCTGGAGGGGTGCCGGGGGGCTGCATTGCTACTGTAGACAGCTCAGTTGGGCTCTATGCACTAGCAGAGCCAAATTTCTGTCTCTTAAAGTTACCAGGAGTGTCTTTTTCACATGCAGTTCTGGATGAGGGATCGCTGGCGCACACAGTCCCCAGGGAGCTGGGGGAGCGGTTTGGGTCAGTGTGGGCCACAGGGCCCACCATTTTTTTTCCCAGTGTCCCACTGGTCCAGTCCAATCATCCCAGGCATCCCAGGCTTCCCTTTGTAGAAATCCCTGTTCACACATCCGCAGTAGAGTAAGCCCTGCATATGCATTAAACCAAAGGAACAAAGATCTAAGGCAGTGACAACATGTTACTCACCACCCCATTTGATGCTGCATCCAGTGGCCTCAAAGTAGGCGCCCATTTTTAAATTTCTGGCTCAGACGCAAATTTTGGAAGTACAGAGACACAATTTTACTCCAAGCAGAGCCTCCCGCAGGCCAGCAGTCCATATGGGGCTACCAAATAGCCAATCACTGTCCTTATTTGGCATCCCCAAAGAACTTTGTTCATGCTTGTGTGGCTTTTACAAACACTTTGTACATCTGATTTTCTCTCATAAGTAAGAAAGGTTGGGGATCTCTGATCTAAGGTATGGAGAGGCTGGTGCAGCATCTAGGTAGTTTCATGGGCCGGTACTTTTTTTTTGAGCAGGGTGCCCAATAAACTTTACATGTCCTTGATCTGTGGCCTCTTCCCAGTCTGCCTCTTAATATTTATACATGGTTACGTCCATCAAGTTCAACCCATCCAAGTAAACCCAGCACACACAAACATATACTGACCTATCTATACACTCACATACATAAACTATATATACCAACATCAGAACTAACTGTAGATTTTTGTATCAAAATAGCCTTGGATACTATGCTTCAAGAACTTCAAGAACTCATCCAGGCCCCTATTAAAGGCATTAGCAGAATCTGCCATTACCACATCACTAGGAAGGGCATTCCCCAACCTCACTGCCATCACCGTGAAAAAACACCTGCATTGCTGCAAATAAAAGTTCCTGTAATCTAAAGTGGGGGGGCCTCTGGTGCGCTGATCATTTTTATGGGAAAAAAGAACACCCCCATCTGCCTATAATTCCCTCTAATGTCTTAGTAGATGACATCCACTGTTATTCAATCATGGAGGTTCCTGCTCACCTTCTCATAAAAGGCAACTAAATTAGTTAAGATCTGTTATGCATAAAACCATACTGGCGCAATGTTTTAGTATTGTGATCTGCAATGTATTCAAGTACCCTATCCCTTATTACCCCTTCCAAAAGCTTTCCTACTACTGATGTCAGACTAACAGGCCTATAGTTTTCAGGCTGAGAACGGGATCCCTTTTTGAATAACGGCACCACATTAGCAATCCGCCAGTCTCTCGGCACCATGGCAGACCTCAACGAATCCTGAAAAATTGTGACAAGGTTTGGCAATCACAGCGCTAAGCTTGTTTAATACCCTGGGATGAATCCCATCCGGTCCTGGACCTTTTGAATATCCTTCTGAGTGACCCATGCATCAGTAGCTAAATTATTAGAACTATTAAAAGGGAAGCCTTCATTAGCTGGCTCCTCAGATGTATAGGCAGATAAAAAAATAAGAGTTTAAAATTTCTGCTTTTTCCCTGTTCTCACTAACCATCTGACCCCCCGTGATAATAAGATTCCCACCCCTCCTTGCTTCATTTTTTTTACTATTTACATATTTGAAAAAATAATTTTGGATTCTTTTTACTCCTAGCTGCAATATCCCTTTCCATCTCTATTTTAGCTTGCCTGATAGCTATTTTGCTGCTTTATTTGCTTCCTTATACCTGATGAAAGTTTCTGCTGTCCCAGCTAACTTGAATGCTTTAAAAGCACATTTTTTCTTACCAACCTCGACACTAACTCTTTTATTCAGCCATAAAGGTTTTGCTTTGCGATGCCTCTCAAGGGGAACATACTGACCTGTATACTTGCTAAGCAACATTTTAGAGATATTCCATTTTCCATATATATATATATATTTTATATATATAATTGCCATAATTGTATTTTGATATATTAATGATTTCTGCACAATGCTTTATATGTAACTGATTTAACCCTTATGCTTTATATGTAATACCATCTCCCTTGTTTTAACCCCTACTGGTTTGAACCGGTCCCTTAAGTCCCGGCAGCCAACTCTTTTATTCACACCTTCTTCGCTCTGATATATGATCACTTTATGCTACAACTTTTTTTCTTTAACAAGTATCATCACGTTTACTCATACTTATTCTATCACCATGCTTACTCACCCTATCCAACCTCCCAGTGTTTCCTTACGTTTTTTACATCCACCACAAAATTTAGCCTGGCACCTCTAAGGTATTCAGTTGCTATGGACACGGGAACTAGTAGCGGGTGTTAGAGGTACACGCGCCAACAGCGATATGGGATACGTGCGGCACGGTCGGTTGATCAATGACCTCCACTGAACAGGAGTGTTACTATCACAGCCGTCACCTAGTCCCTGTACTGACATATCTCTCGTTACTGAGACACGGAACCAATCTATACCATGTCCTGATACCGGCCTGGCTCCTCCTCAATAAATAGGCACTGGGCGACTCGGATGGACGTTGGAAATTATGCTTATACAGTCCCCCCTCTGATATGTTCGGCTGAACATTGGGCTCATAGAGCACAGTGGGGGTGATGGTCTCCTCTGTTGACGACATGTAACTGTCTTACTTTATGTGGTATTCTCTACCCGGCTCCACTCCAATGAGTAACAACCAATGAGTTCTGGGCGCTCTGAGATTGATGTAGGCTGCCAATGCCTACAGCGTGTTACCTCCATACCCTACACCTTGTGCCTTAAGTTTGTGACTAAACACGGGATACGGCAGTTTGGATATTTGGTAAGTACCTGGACCTTGCCCACACTTACTCTTGCTTTCCTTTTTCTTTCTATGCTTTTTCTTTTATCTTGTTCTTCTGTGTTGACACGGATTTATCTTGCTTCTTTATGCCATCTTAAAGTGATACTCTACCCTTACCCTTACCCTTGGGACTGCATCTTTATCAGCCTGGCCGATCTTTAATTATGCAGTTGTTTAAACTCACCTCTTTGAATGGGTTATTCACTGCTCTCCACTAGATTATACACAGAAAACTTTAGGCTGACTTTCAGTACAAGTGCACTTTTTGTATACACTATATCCGTGTTCTATCCCGCAAAAATTAGTGCTATATCCCGATTTCTGATAGTGGATAGTCACTATGTAACTAGTAAGCAATGAGTTTTTGGTACAACTACAATTTATTACAAGACAATGACACGGGGCCCGAATGAGAATAAGTTTTTACAAGTGTAACAGTTTCGACACATGGGAGAACATATTATTACAGATAACAACTTACTGACATTTAGTACCCATTTTGTAACATTCTTTCACGATGACTTCTTACCATTCATTATGTGCTAAAGTAGCAATAGTTATCCCAGCAGAAGCAATAACTTAGCAGTATAAATGATTGATGCCTCTAATTATCCGGAGGAAAGCCACAGATACCCCCGATCCAACAGGACAAACTATGCTGGTGATTGATTCCCCCAGATTAGCACAGCAATCCTCGGTATAAATCTCTGCTTGAACCCCTATACGTGTGCTAAAGGTTCCCCATGAGCCCTCAAGTTTGCTGCTGCAAGGTGACTGAACGGCCTGACGAGTTTCCTTCTCCCGGAGTGAGTTTCTGTTTTTTGTCACAGATAGTGATCAGTGGCCCTGATGAGTATGCGGACAGACATAATTAAGATAGGAATGTTTGTGTTGTATACATTATATACATCAGTTATACGTGTCACTCTTGGTTTTGACTTCCGACTGCTTGCTGCTTTGGCATAGCAAGCCCTAAAGTTCGGGAGAATCATTGGATTTTATTTGTACAACAATGTTTAACACGAGATCGTGACCCGGTTCTGAATAATGTTACCTTGTTTTGAATAAGTGTCACGCTGTGTATATTATCTGTGTCCCATTTTCTTTATTTATTTATTTTTCCTTTACTTCTTTTGGGTAAATTCACATAAACACATACTCTTTTATTTATTCGGATCGTTTAGCATAATTATCTGTTATATTTCGTAACCTCAGTGTGGATTGTGTATATGTACTGTCTGATGTCATCACATTTGCATTTTTTGGGGGGTGTTTTCTCACGTTCACGGTATTGTCCGTTGGTGTTCCCGCCAAACACTGTTTATAAGGTTTTTTTTCACTTGTATTTGTAACTTTGACAAAGGCTGGTGTTGCAGCCGAAACGTCAGTTCCTCTGCCTCTTCAATAAAACTACAAAATTGAACCTAAGACCTGAGTGAGCGGTACCTTCCTTCGAGTACTTATATATATATATATATATATATAAAATCTCCTTTGCCAATTGTAAACTGAATGAAAAGGAGTAGGTTGAGTTTGGGGCATATTTATAATCATTGTTTGGCACTAGATATAATAGAGATGTAGCGAACCTCACAAAAAAAGTTTGCGAACCCGTTCGCGAACTTCCGCCAAAAAGTGCGAACTTTTGCGAACTTTGCGAACCCCATAGACTTCAATGGGAAGGCAAACTTTAAAACCTAGAAAAGCCATTTCTTGCCAGAAACCTGATTTTAAAGTTGTTTAAAGGGTGCCACGACCTGGACAGTGGCATGCAGGAGGGGGATCAAGGGCAAAAATTTATCTGAAAAATACGTTGTTAACACAGCGTTGCGTTTTGTGCTGTAAAGGGCAGAAATCACACTACATTTCTAAACTTGTGTAATAAACTGCTTTAAAACGTCCGGCGTCTACATGCCAATCAAGTCGTGTAAAGGTTACAGCCGGTTCAATGTGTGGTTCGTGCTTAGTGCACTACTATGAGCAGCACACCTGTCTCCAACACACACAGATGGAGCTGCAGTACACAATGAAAAGAAGACTAGAGTAACAGTAAACAGAAAATAAAAGCAGTCCTTACAAGGACTATTGGATTACAGCAGATGAGATCAGCAGGACAGCTGTCCACAGCAGCTACATACAGAGCAGTAGAAAGTAGATTACTAGTCAGCAAAGCTACCTAAACTGTCCCTCAAATCCCTGCACAGCTCTTTCCCTATGCTAACTCATCAAGCACACACAGGCAGAATGTAAAATGGCTGCTAGGCTTCGTTTATATATGGAAGGGAGTGGTCCGGGGGTGGTCTAGGAGGGAGAGCTGCTTGATTGGCTGCCATGTATCTGCTGGCTCTGGGGTGAGAGGTCAAAATTTGGCTCCAGCTAAGGTGAACCCAAAATTGCGAACTTCGCTAAAAGTTCCCAAACTTGCGAACTTGCGAACACCCGATTTTCGTGCGAATTATATCTCTAGATATAATTCATTTGTTTTTTTTTCATTCATACAATATAACCTCTCCTGATTGTAAATGTATTTTATTATTGTCACTATGTAACTTTCTTGAATGCCTTCCTAACCATTACTGATGCTTATAGGTTTTATACACATTAGCTGCACCCGCATCGCTTTAGTCTGTATATTTCCATTATTTCTGTAACTAACGGTTTACTTTGTGGTCTATTTTTAATTCAATGTCAGTGATTTCCTTCTGTCATAGCTATTGTGCTCACTTTCAGTTTTACCCACTTGCTGCACCCACCTTATCTTAGTTCTTCAGTCTTTCTTTGCCAGACACACTAGCTGTGTTCCTTACAATGTCCCATCTCTGTGCTATCTGCGCTCTGCTGCTTTCTGTACTGCATGTAGTTTTTGGAAGCTCTGAAATGGTGATTGCCATACAAGTGCCTCTGCTCTTCTCATATCTATTTCTTTCTCTGACATTTACCTTCCCTCCCTTCCTTAGAACTTATTTTCTGCACATTTGTTTTCTATGCCATTAATTTGATGCTATTCATTATTGTTAAAATAAGTATCTCCGTTTCTTTACTTGCCCCTCTGCCTATCCACTCTGTTCCTTGCTCACACCTTACTCTTATGTGTAATTCATTACAGGAGCAGTTTGAAAATTTCATGCTTCAATATAACAGGAGCTACAAGACCAGAGAAGGTAAAATCTATGATGGTTTATAGAATATAGGAGGGGTTGCTAATTATTGTTATAATTATGTAATTATTACTATTGGAATTAGTGTTTTCCGCAAACAGATCTGATAATTTATGTGCCACATGTGCTTACATTATTAAATCAATAGTTTTCTTAAGGGCTGAGGACTCAGAGAACTTAGAGAACCTTTTCATAAACCCACCATGCCCTAGTGCATATAATGCAATGTTTTAGGAAAGTGCCGGGCTCATTGTAGTGTCGTACATTTGCTTTATGGGGTTGTTTACCCAAAAAATGTTTTATGCCGGTGAAAGAAAATATAATCATGTTCAGTTAAACATTTTTAAAACACAATTTAAATTAAAAGCATTATATGTTTGTTTACGTTCTCTGCACTCCTGGCTCTGACTCCTGAATGTTGCAAGCCGGCAGATTAAAATATCCATAGAAGACCTGACTCTATACATTGTTTTAAGAATCAGACCCTAGGAATAGAAAGGGATAAAACACTACTGTCAATTGCAATTATGTTTACAAATAACTTTATTACCACTGAAACTACTATATAATGAATGTGTAATGGATGGTAGCTTTTTTATACCTTCTGTCATTATCCAAAAAAATGTTTTTGAGTGGAGGACAAAAACAACAAATTCTCCAGCTCACCACTTCCCCGTCTGCTCCCATACCTTGTATTCACCTAAAGAAGCGGGTGTTCCCCCAAAGGTTTGTGCTGCATTTCTGCTGAAATAAATGACTTAAACGTGTACTTCTTCCAATACAAGGTTAAGTGGAGGATCCCTTCAACAAAATACATTTGCCCTGTGAGAGTTTTATTTGTTTTCTTTTCCTTTGGCTGATGCCACACTGGGCTCACTCTGCCTGTGAAAAACCGCTTCCTGAGAATGGGCCCCCTCGTTGGCATCAACCTCCTACCTTGCCTTCTCCTGGAACCATTGTGTCCACCCGGGTGCAGACATATGCAGCAGTGCCTACACCCGGGAGGAGACAATATTCTGGGCGCAGACATATGCAGCAGTGCCTACACCCGGGAGGAGACAATATTCTGGGCGCAGACATATGCAGCAGTGCCTACACCCGGGAGGAGACAATATTCTGGGCGCAGACATATGCAGCAGTGCCTACACCCGGGAGGAGACAATATTCTGGGCGCAGACATATGCAGCAGTGCCTACACCTAGGAGGAGACAATATTCTGGGCGCAGACATATGCAGCAGTGCCTACACCTAGGAGGAGACAATATTCTGGGTGCAGACAAGGTAGGAGGCTAATGCCAGATTCTCAGCCTGCATTTTTCCGCAGACCAAGAATCAGCCCTGTGTGGCATCTCCATAGGTTGCAAAAAACAGTATTAGAAAAATATACACCCATTGTAAATGCATACATTTACATAAACACCATTTATATATACATATACATTTATATTGCACACATTTATATTGCAGCTCATATACAGGAATGCCATTGTTTCAGTGGTTACAAGAAAATCCAAAACAGATTATTGATATTAATCAAGGTATAATAATGCAGCAACAGGATTTTATTCACCGGTGCTGGGCTTTCCAACTGAAGGCTATAAGCCAGGTGTTTTTACATCCCCCAGACTGCTTAAGGGCTCCTTAAATATCTTAGTCATTATTTCAATATTGTTCTGCCCTCAAATGTACAGCATGACAAATAATCTGCTCTCCTACTACATGTAAAACCAGTTGCACTGCACTAGAGATTAGTAAACTATAAGTGAAATTAACAAATTTTTGTCCTTAAAAAGATCTTGATTCATTGTGTTCTAAAGCCACAATGCAATAGGAAGTGATAATGCACTTATTAGTAGATAAACTTTAAGTTACTGTAAGATTTAATAGGGTACAAGAAATATAAGTTAAAATCTTAAATATATCAAGCTTATTTATAAATATAAGCTATTTTGGATAACATAATCAACACAGGTTCAGGTATGGGACCTGTTATCCAGAATCCAGAAGAGATCTTTCTGTAATTTGGTTCTCCATACCTAAAATCTACTAAAAAAATAATTTAAACATTAAATAAATTTTATAGGATTGTTTGCCTCTTATAATGATTAATTATATCTTAGTTGGGATGAAGTACAGGTATGGCACCTATTATCCAGAATGCTTGGGACCCGGGATCTTTCTGTAATTTGGATCATTTAAATATTGAATAATCCCTATATGAAGGTTTTGCCTCCAATAATTACAATATTAAACAGCAAAAGAAAATAATTTTTAAAAATTAAAATTATTTGCTTATAATGGTGTCTATGGGAGATGGCCTTTCCGTAATTTGGAGCTTTCTGGATAATGGGTTTACGGATAAGGGATCCCATACAGGTACAAGGTACTGTTTTATTTTGAGCAAGTGCTCAGTGTATGTAATAAAACTTTGTAACTTATTGTCGTGTTTAGATTTATGCTATCTTCAAACAGGTGTTAAACATAATAAATAATACATTTTTAGTGAATAGTTTAGCATTGCGGTTCAGAAGCTGGAGTTCCCTTTTCATTTTTTGGTGGTAAGACCTGGTCTTAATGCTGTGATAAACAATGAGCTAAAAATATGCCTAAAATTCCCAATAACTACATTTTATATAAATCTTTAGTGAGCAAACGCTTTGTAAATAGCACTGACTGTACTGCCAATTTGGATCACATTTTTGGACCATCATGTAATATAACATTAAGATTTTCTTCTGTATGTTACAAATAAATTGCACCATTCTATGGTGACAGATATGTGGGAATTAGGAAGAGATTCATACAATTATTTTTCTCATTGAAGTAGGCCCCTAATTATCACAAAAAATAATTACATTTGATATATTTATACAACAGTATGTTTCTATGCTTCACCAAAACTTACAGTATATCATTCATCCACTTTTTCCAACCCCAGAGTTTAAGTACAGACTGCGCACATTTTCAGAAAACCTGAAGGAGGCAAGCCGTCTGCAAAGGGAGGAGCTTGGTACCGCACAGTATGGCGTGACCAAGTTTAGTGATCTCACAGGTATGACAATGACAACAAACCTACTTCAGTATAAATCCTTTACTATGGTTCTGTGATCTTCCAAATATGACAGTATTATCGACATTTTTGTAAATGTCTTGTTTATGTGATCTTGAAGTAGGGTTGCCACCCTTTTTTTCCATAATACTGGTCTTTGGGTAGAGGAATGTTCGTGATTTGGTGGCAGGGAAATGGGAGGACTGAGTGGGGAAACGGGCAGCGCAGAGGTGGGCATGTGATTACAAAAGCTGATCAGCAGCAGAAATAGTGAGGAAAGTGGGGGATTTGTGAGTTATTACAAATTTACTGCCAAGTACGTTGCTGGTAAATTTGTTATACCGGTGCCGACTCTAACTGGTGATTTACTGGCTAAGCCGGTTAAATACCATCCAGGTGACTCAGTCTTGAATTAACCTTTTCCTATTGACCTTAGCCAACAAGGTGAAACTATTTTGTTACTGCTGATCACCCTATATTTGCAAATTATAAATAATTTTCATTGGGTTTTTTGCCTGTACACAGATGAAGAGTTTAGCATTTACCACCTGCCCACCAATATTCTACCCACTCCACCAATTCTGAAACAATCGGAAGAGGTTCTTCCATTCCCTACCTCATGTGATTGGCGCACCCAAAACGTGATTTCAAAAGCCAAAAACCAGGTGAGACATAAACTTACAATGGATACAAACCGTCACATTGTGGTATAAACATGTAAGTAACAATATGCTCTAATTAACTTATAATAAAAATACTTTAATGTAGTCACGGAGCCAACTGAACAAAATATTGGTACTAAGGCAGATGTGCAGCTTCTGCACCCAGAATATAACAGGAACCATATCACTATAACCATCTTATGCATCATATAAAAGAGGAAAATGAACATTCCCTGTATGGGTATTGCCTCAGTTTGGAGTAATACTGGAAAAAAAAGCTTAAAGGGGATGTATACCTTCTCAAAAATTTTGTTCAAGAGAAAAAATTTGCTATTTTAATCACATCCCTAATGTACATCCGTTAATTAAACTGCATATATATATACAGAAACAATAGGTCCTCTACACTCACCCACTATCAATATATATAGGAATACAGGACATTAAGACATTTTGTGCATTATGCTTCCAAGAAATGCCCTCCCCTTTGAACACACCAGGGATTGTTTGTCTGTATATTGCAATCTAGATCAAGCTGGCAAACTATGTCAGTCATCCCCGGTCTAGCCAGTCCCACACTCACTTTCATATGATCCATAAAGAATTCTACTGCTTCATTATACATTTTTCACAGCGATTTTTACCTGCAACAAAGGTGATTTCCCCAGTTGTTTGTAGGGATGAGATGGAGCTACGTTTAGACTCTTGTAAAAAGCTTCTTTGTAAAACTGTTTTTCCACTATCCACTTGCAGTGGCTGGGAAGCTCAGGCAGTTAGGGTTAAATATGGGGGAGAAAGCCAATTTGTTTTTCTTGATATATCCTGGAAGCCCATATTATGTTGAAACTGTAGTTGAATGCTTTATAAACATATATTTCTTAATTGTTATGAGCTAAAGGTTCCCTGACCAAAACTCCATTGGAGGCTTGAATTCTGTCAATCTCTGGATTAGAAAATCATTTTCTTATAATGAGCGTCACCCTTTAGGAACCATTGAAAGGGGTAAAATGCAACCATTTTACCAATTACCAGACAGTTTTCAGTGGTACTGCTGGGAAAAACTGGAATAGTTGGAACATGGCTTTAAAATGTTTGTAATTGTTTCTACAGAGAACCTGCCATTCATGTTGGGCTTTTGCTGCTGTGGCTAATATTGAGGCACAATGGGCAATTCTGGGACAAACCATAAGTTTGTCAGAGCAACGTAAGTCTTTATTTTTTTTATGATTGTTTTACTTAGGTGCAGTTCGAGAGCCGGTGGGGGGGCCTATGGATAAAAGATGCCTGGGGATTTAATTCTCCGAACAGCACTAGAGTGTGAACATTAAGGCTGTGCCTAAAATTTCCGTTTTCCGAAATTAGTAACACTGTGTATGAATGAAAACAGAGACAACAACGAATCCAGAGTATAATGTCATCAGTGTTTGCAGTAATCAGGAAATCAAAATTTGCAGAATTCAACATCTTTAGAAGCAGATCTGGTAAACAGGAGCAATGTGATATTTGTGCATAATATTTGTAATTGAATAGAGAACTGGCTGAAGGATAGATTACAAAGAGTAGGTGGTAAATGGAACATTTTCTAGTAGTGTAGTTAGTGGAGTACCGCAGGGGTCAGTCCTTGGTCCTTTGCTTTTTAACTTGTTTATTAATGACCTGGAGGTGGGCATAGACAGTACTGTTTCTATTTTTGCTGATGACACAAAATTGTGCAAAACTATAAGTTCCATGCAGGATGCTGCCGCTTTGCAGAGCGATTTGACAAAATTAGATAACTGGGCAGCAAACTGGAAAATGAGGTTCAATGTTGACAAGTGCAAAGTTATGCATTTTGGTAGAAATAATATAAACGCAAACTATCTACTGAATGGTAGTGCGTTTTTGTAGATATTTGCAGAAAATGCAGATCATCGCAGCTGTGTACTTGGGCGCCATCTTCTGTTCAATTGTAGAAGCTTCGGGTCTCACTGCCGACACAGACCCTGCTTGAATATGCTCAGTTGGGGCAATCAGGAAAGCAACTGTGCATACTCAAGCAGGGTCTGTGTCGGCAGTGAGACCCAAAGCTTCTAAGATTGAACAGAAGATGGCGCCCAGGTACACAGCTGCCATGATCTGCATTTTTAGGTTGAGGTTTGCAATAGGGGCAGTTTTTCAAGTTATAGAGTATGTGATAAGGGAGAGGTGAGGGGGGGTCGAGGCAGGCCAGTTAAGGGAAATTAAAAATTAACATTTTTTGACATTTAACTTTTCTTTGTTAGAAGTAATAGACTGCAACACTTGCAGGAATGGTTGCAGTGGAGGATACGCATGGGATGCATTTATGACAGTATTGCAACAAGGTAAAAACTAAAGGGTAACCAAACAAAATTATAAGCAATTTGGATGCATGAACTTAATTTCATATTGTGATGTTTAATGCACTTAGACTGTAAGTTCTATGGGAGAAGAACCTGCTTCCTCCTGTCTCTTACCACTTGGCAATTAATCTCTGTGTATTTATTTATCACAATGTTCTCCATCTTTGAGTAAACTTTTCTGTATTTAAAAACATATACAGAGGTGTATATAGTAGCGTTATATAAAGTTATACATACAAATTATTTTGTTTGTAGAACATGCACCTGTCTTTCCCACCTGCCCTATGCCACTTTTTTTTGGAAATAATTCTAATTTTTTAAAATGATTTCCTTTTTTCTTCAATAATAAAACAGTACCTTATTCTTGATCCTAACTGAGCTGCATGAATCCATATTGAGTTTATTTGTGGTTTAACTGTTTTTAGTAGACTTAATAGGGCTGATTCACTAAAGTGCGTTAAAACTTGCGTTATTTATAGCATGCGTTAAAATTTTTATCGCGTCTAATTTTTCGCGTCTTAACGCATGATTCACTAAAAGCATACTTGCGTTAATTTACGCGCGATGCTGCTTGCGTTTTTTTAGTTGTGAAGACTATTTTCGTGCGGTATTTGATGGAACGCGCGCTAATTGACGCACCGCGTACAAATATTTGCCACGTGTTAGCCATACATGCCATTACTATCGAAAATTACTGTACTGAAAATTTCCCTGCAAACTGGAGAATGCATCACTCTAGGGCCAACACAGACTTGATTAAATAACACTGCAAAGTCCATATTGTGTTGCCAAAAGCTCATTAACTGTACTTTTCTATAATTACCGCCTGCCTCAAGTAGGTGGTAATTTTTCGCACAGACAAATGCGATATTTAGCATGTCTAAGTGTTTGTGAATCATGCGTTAGTGTTATTTCGATTAGCAAATTAATGCATGCGGTAGCGCGAAATTTAACGCATGCGATATGCGACCAACCGCATGCGGTAATACTGTAGCGAATTGCGCGTTAATTTTCGCATTAATTTTAACGCAAAAAAGCGTGCAATAAAAATTAACGCACTTTAGTGAATCAGCCCTAATGTATGGTGATGTATGGAAAATGGGGAAAATGTTATCCAAAAATCCCCAAAAATTCCAAATAATAAACCCAATTCTTCTAAAGTATTACAGGTCTAATTGCTTTAGTCAGAAGCAATAACTACTAACTACATTTATCATAAGTATATACATTGTTAGTGAATTGTATGGATAAAGAAATCCAGTGGCATAACTAGTGTGCAATGGCCCCCCGCATAAAAATCTTCGAAGGGCCCTGGTGCACAGCAATCCATACCCCAGCTATCCGCTAGTCAGGTGCCTGCCTGAGTCTTCCCTCCTCAGCCACTGTATTACAGGGAGGGAAGCATTACAACTATAGAAGAAGCAGACCTTGTGGTCCTGACCCCCCTGATTCATGCCCACAACCCACAACTACGGGGTATGCTTCCTCTATAGTTACCCCACTGAAAAAATCCTGTACTTTGTAAGGATACAAATGTTGCTGGCCAGGCATCATTGGAAATAGTGAATCCAACTTTTGGAAAAGACCTTGCTTTATTAAAGAATACCTTCCAGAGGAATTTATTGTGACTGGTTAGACCCCTCTACATCATTCTATTAAAATTAACTGAAATGTAAAGAATCACATTAAATACTGTATAGGAGCAATGGCCACTGCTCCAGAATTATAAATAGCATATCCACTCATATAGGCACCATAATGAAAGCAATACATACTGTATATATAAAAAATGTTCATTATAGGAGGAGAAAATATTAGATGTCAATTAACTTATAGATTCATCCTGGACCATCCCTCCAGTTGTACATTTTTGACATAGTCTATTAAAGGTTTCAGGGTAAAATAGTCCTATGCTTGTCAATTATAAAGTGTCTCTTGGTTGGTAGTTTGTTTAGCAAAATATACCACTACCCTCACAAATTTCAAGGGATTTATTATTATTATTATTATATAATATCAGAAGCTACAGTCTGGGATCCTTGTGTATATAAACCTGCACAACAGGTTTCTATTTTTCTATTTTATTCTCAGTCCATTTTATTATTAATTTTTCTTTTCTTACAGATTGCACCAGTTAATAGCTCTTCTCCGGTGGAACCCTGCATTGCTATCTGTTTTTAAAACAGATTTTTTATAATTAATTTTGAAATATGATTTGAGGTTAGACAGGTTCTTAGTTTCCCTGGTGCCCTCAGCCGTGTGGCCTGTGATCTGATAAACTTCAGTCATACTTTACTGCTGAGCAGCAAGTTGTAGTGATATCACCCCCTTCCCTTTCACCCTCATTAGCTGATCAACAGAACAATGGAAAGGTAACTAGACAGCAGCTCCCTGACACCTGCAGGTAAAAATGCTCCCACTCCCCACCTTGTTATAGATATGAGTAAATCACTCAGTAGTAAAATACCCAAAGTTCACCATGACTCCTCGAGTTAAATTGAGTAGGAGAGACATTAGCTTATCTGAAAGCAGTTCTAATGTGTAGCGCTGGCTCCTTCTGAAAGCTCAGACTCAGGCACAATGCACTGAAATGGCGCCTACACACCAATATAACAAGTAGAAGAAAAAAAATTTTTTTTTTAAAATGCATTTATGGTTCAAGAATTACTTACTTAAATTATTTGCAATGTATACAGTGTAATTTAGTAATAAAAACTACAACATAAAAATCATGACAGAATCCCATTAATTTGTTTAATGATTCTCCTATTTTTTTTTTTTGTTCTGTAGGAGGATTGACTAGTGAAAAGTCATATCCTTACACTGGTCATGTGTCTAATTGCCGGAAAGGTTTTGAAGCTGTAGGATGGATTCATGATTTTGAAATGCTTAAAAAAAATGAAACAGGTAATAATTGTTTTCTACTATATATAAATTGGTTCCCAATGCAGCAGTCTTCATGAAGATTGGGTTACAGAGATACTTTTACAGTTCCTGCAGAAGATAATGGTGATCCATATTATTTCTTTTCTTTTAATAGAACTTGAAATTTAGAGTTGAAAAAATCTAAGGCAGCAGTGTCATGATGCTGTAATGTAGGCTCTGCTTCCTTCCTGTCTACAGCTAGAGGCTCTTATATAGTGACTGGTACTGAACAATGCTGTTTGCCAGCTAAGTGGGAGGCAAAACTCTCAAAGCAACCTCTTCATAGACTTGGTAATCACCAGGACCATGCTGGTGAACCCTCAGATCACTCAATAATTTCTTGGAAACTCTTATCTAGTGATAATTATCTGCCCTTGGGTAAGGACAATTAAATATTTATAGAGCGGCAATTTTAAACTGTGTTCAAAGAACCAGTTCCCTAACTGGAATTTTTTTTAGGGCATGAATGACCCCAAACCCTGTACTGTACCCTGACATTAACATGGTTAAAGGAATAGTAACACCAAAATATGAAAGTGTATAAAAGTAATTACAGTATAATTTACAGTTGCCCTGCACTGCTACACCTGGTGTGTTTGCCTTAGAAGGACTACTATAGTTTATATCAGTGCTGTCCAACTTCTGTTGTACCGAGGGCCGGAATTTTTCCGACCTACGTGGTGGAGGGCCGATAATGGAAGCCAGTTTTGACCACTCCCCTTTTTGAAACCGCACCCACTTGAAACCACACCCATGTTATCACATGACCATACCCATATTAATGGTTGTAGTACAGCAAAAACCTGCCATACTCTGCCTGCCCTACCCTGCCTGTGTGCCATACTCTGCCTACCCTACCCTGCCTTTGTGTGTGCCATACTCTGCCTTCCCTACCCTGCCTGTGTGTGCCATACTCTGCCTGCCCTACCCTGCCTGCGTGCCATACTTTCACTGTGTGTGCCATTCTTGGCTGGTTTGTGCCATACTTGGCCTGTGTGTGCCATACTCTGCCTGCCCTACCCTGCCTGTGTGTGCCATACTCTGCCTTCCCTACCCTGCCTGTGTGTGCCATACTCTGCCTTCCCTACCCTGCCTGCGTGTGCCATACTTTCACTGTGTGTGCCATTCTTGGCTGGTTTGTGCCAAACTTGGCCTGTGTGTGCCATACTCTGCCTGCCCTACTCTGCCTGTGTGTGCCATACTCAGCCTTCCCTACTCTGCCTGTGTGTGCCATACTGTATGGCACACACAGGCAGCCTACAGTGACACAATGCTGGCACTGCTCCTACAGTCTGCACAATAACTATATATTAAAAAACTTTTTAATTGCAGTACCACCTCAGTATATGTTCTTTTTGTAGTATGAAGACAAAAAGGAACACCAAGAGCCCCAATAGTGTAATATGTTTTTACAAGGAGTAATGGTAGAATAAACAAATAAATACTCACAAGCCAGGGTTACCAATAGGCAACCACTGTATAGGCAGGTGGGGAGATTGTCCTGACCCCACTCAGGAATAAGAAGTCGCTCTCTGTAGAAGGAAGAAAAATGGGGATGACACCCCTCCACTCGGGGTGGACTCGGTATAGTGATAAGACAAAACAGAGGCGCCAAAAGGATAAAATTAGCTAAAAACACTTAAAAACCCAATGGGTAATTCAGAGGAGGTAGTAGTAAGCTTACCTCCTCCAGGCAGACACCAACAAAAGTGGTAATTTTCAGTAATAGTTTATTCACAACAATATTGCAACGCGTTTCGCAGGCATTTCCAGTGTCTTTGTATATACACAGGAGACAGAGGCTCCTGGTGTGTATATACAAAGACACTGGAAATGCCTGCGAAACGCCAGTTGGACAGCACTGGTTTATATAAACAAATCTGCTGTGTAGCCATGGGGGCAGCCATTCAAAGGAGAAAAGGCACAGGTAACTTAGCAGATAACAGATAAAGCCCCGTTACATTCTACAGATCTTATCTGTTATCTGCTATGTAACCTGTGCCTTTTCTCCTCTTTTCCAGCTTGAATGGCTGCCCCCGTGGCTAGACAGCAGGGTATTTATATAAACTATATAGAGTTTCTGTAGTCAACACACTAATTTTACCAGTGCAAGGCAATAATACATTATATTCTAATTACTATAAAACCCTTTCATTTTTTGGTGTTACTGTTCCTGTAATGTCATTTATTTTGATCATCTCACTCAAGGTGGGAATTTAAGTGAGATGATCAAAATGAATGACATTAACCATTACCCAGAGGTGTTACCTGTACATACATAATGTAAAGGGGCTACTCTATGGGGCACATTTACGAACCCACGAACGGGCCGAATGCGTCCGATTGCGTTTTTTTCGTAATGATCGGTATTTTGCGATTTTTTCGGAAAATTGACGCGACTTTTTCGTTACTAATACGATTTTTTGCGAAAAAACGCGAGTTTTTCATAGCCATTCCGAAAGTTGCGTAAAATCTTGCGATTTTTTCGTAGCGTTAAAACTTGCGCAAAAAGTTGTGATTTTTCGTAGCGTTAAAACTTGCGTAAAACTTACCGCGTCTTAATTTTGGCGATTTTTCGCACGATTCACTATAAGCATACTCGCGCTTTTTTACGCGCTGTATTTCAATGCGATAAATAGCGCGGTATTTTCCGCATGCAGGCTATTTATCGCATGCGCTAATTGTAACAATCTAGCACTCTGTGCTCTCCCAGGGCAAAATGTCGCCATTTTTATGCAGCATAAAAATGGCGACATTTTGCCCTGGGAGAGCACAGAGTGCTAGAGAGGTGCTGTATAAAAGTTTATTTGCAAAAAAACCCCCCAAAAATTATAAAAATCTAAGTAAGAAAAAAAAAGAAGTGCTAGAGATAATAAAATGGGGGGGGGGGGGGCATTTAAGAATATTTAGCCAAATACTTATGGCTCTGTTTGTTAAAGTGGCTTAAATTAAGTGGGAGATTTTACACACAGAATAAATGGCAAATATGTTATGGGCACTTTATTAAATTGCAATTATTCTGGCAACAAAAAATTGGATTGGCCAGAAAATACTCGCCAGAAAATACGCTACGTACTAATTAGCGCAAGTTTTACTATTCAGCAAAATGGGCTAAAGGCAAAATTGATGCCAGAATATTTGCAAACATTTAACCCATATAGCATATTGATGCTGTTACTGATAAATGTAAGAGTTTAGGGGAAACTACATGAAAGTATAGAATACCATATCAAGGAAGGATAAATAATGACACATTACTCAGTTCAAATGTATAAAACTAAAAACTTTTATTTAAAATAAAAAAAAAAGGGGGGGGGGAAACTTAGGGCTTGCTGCCCTTGAGTTCCCTCATGTCCTTCTGCAGCTCGGCCACCTGGGCCTTCAGAGTTTCCAGGCCCTCCTGCATTGACCGAAGTGTGGGGTCAGTCCTCCCAGGTGTTGTTTGGGTCCCCACATCTTCGGTCTGGCGTGATGGACCCTCATCAGCAGGAGGACCTGGTGCCCAGCGCTTGGCCTGGGGAGAGTGTTGGGCCTGGGAGGAGAACTCAAGGGCCGGGGGGGAAAGTGGGGGGAAACTGGGGTAGAAATCAAGGGGGGGAGTGTCTGGGGCCTCGGGGGCCTCTGCTCGGGCCTCGGGGGCCGCAGGTCGGGCCTCGGAGGTCGGGCCTCGGGGGCCATTGGTCGGGCCTCGGGGGCCGGAGGTCGGGCCTGGGAAGCTGCACACCATAAGGAACAATAATACCTGGGTGCCTGTGGCAAAACGAAATCTAGACAGGCATGGGGTGACAGCACACACAGGATTTTCACAAGGATTTCACAAGGATTTTCACAAAGATGTGAAATAATATTCAGAGGTTTATTGTGAGCAACGTTTCAGTTCCTCACTGGCATTATGGTTGGACGTGATGGATGTATGTCTTTTTTCAACCCAACTTACTATGTTACTATGTTACTTTCATCATCCCTGACATTTCTTACATTTGTACCTTTAGTTCAAATTACTTGCTAAATCTTTTACTGAACGTATACTGTAAAAGCATAGTAAAGTACAATAATTACCTTCCGCAATTTCAGCGACCAGTTCTGGGCTCCTGCGCTTAAGGTCGGACCACAGCCGCCGGAGCTGGTGGGGGCCCACATCAAGGGCAAACCTGGCGAGCAAACCTTGTCTTAGCTCAGCCAGGATTGCCCTCTTCCTCTCGTGGACCCCTAAGTCCCCCGGAGGTGGGTGGTCATATCCTGCACGCAGGAGCACGCTGATTATATAGCGCCTCTCCCCTGGTGGCAAGTCAGAAACCCCAAGCATCTCCTCTCAGTTTGGCTGAATGACACAAAATGGCCCCAAGTCGCACATGTCACGAGATTACAAAATCGCCACAAAATGTCCGCAATCCGCAAGATTACAAAATCGCGAAAAAAAAATATTGCCAAAATATACATAGTAATGTATTTTGCGCGAAAAAAATATTCGCCGCTACAGTACAGTATATTTTGGCGACAACATATTCACCGCTATAGTACTGTATATTAGTAGTGAAATTCCATACATGCCAAGACTTTAGTAAAATTGAGTAAAAAGACACATACTTGAATAAATAACACTGTAAGTCCATATTTTATTGCAAAAAAATCATTTACTGTACTTTTGTATAATTTTTCACCTGCCTGTAGTAGGTGTTAATTTTCGCATAGCCGAATGCGATATTTAGCGCGCAAAAGTTATAGTGAATCATGCGATAGTATTCTTTTCAGTGCAGAAATTAACGTATGCGCTAAAACTTGTGCGAGAAATAACCATGCGAAAATGGCGATTTTTCGCACGCGATAATACTATGGTGAATCGCACGCAAATTATTTTGCGTTTTTTACTAAAGTAAAGTGCGATAATTTTTATCGCACTTTACTTTAGTGAATCAGGCCCTTTAAGTTTTAACGCTACAAAAAAGGCGCAACTTTTCGCGCAAGTTTTAACGCTACGAAAAAATCACCAGATTTTGCGCTACTTTCGGAATGGCTATGAAAAACTCGCGTTTTTTCGCGCAAATCGTATTGGTAACGAAAAAGTCGCGACAATTCCGAAAAGTCGTAAAGACTCCGAAAAAATCGCAAAAAGTACGAAAAAGTCGCAAAATGTTCGTTTTCCAATCGGAATTTTTCCAATTCGGATTCGAATTCGTGTCTTAGTAAATCAGCCCCTATGTCTAACAACCTATAAAGGTAGAGACTCTTTCCTCGCTTGCTAATTTACAATCTTATACCAGCCAGTGCATGGATTTAGTATGTTCTCTATGTGCTTATGTGCATTTGCCTCTGCGTATTTCAGTTTCTTCCTACACTCCGGAAATAAAAATACAGGCAGGTCAATTTGCTACTGATTAATTTAACCATAGTGTGTATAAATGTATTAGGGACATTAGGGCCCATTCATTAAAGTACGAATTTCAGATTGTTCTAAGAACGATTGGAAAAAACTTGTACTAACCGCAATAATTTCTGATGTTCGAAAATGTTACAAAAATTCTTTTCTTGGACATATAAAAAATTGCGGTAGTGATCTGAAAGTTTTGAAATTTTTGTTTCTGAACGATCGTAAACGTCGCGAAAACCTTTCTGGCTTTGAACCTTCAGTGCATGATTTTGAAAGCCTCCCATAGGACTTAATGACATTCTGCATCTCCAACCTGGCCCAAGGAAAGTCTCCCATAGGGCTCAATGGCACTCTGCAGCTCCAACCTGGCCCAAGGAAAGTCTCCCATAGGTCTCAATGGCACACTGGAGCTCCAACCTGGCCCAAGGAAAGTCTCCCATAGGGCTCAATGGCACTCTGCAGCTCCAACCCGGCCCAAGGAAACTCTCCCATAGGGCTCAATGGCACTCTGCAGCTCCAACCTGGCCCAAGGAAAGTCTCCCATAGGACTCAATGGCACTCTGCAGCTCCAACCTGGCCCAAGGAAAGTCTCCCATAGGGCTCAATGGCACTCTGCAGCTCCAACCCGGCCCAAGGAAAATCTCCCATAGGGCTCAATGGCACTCTGCAGCTCCAACCTGGCCCAAGGAAAGTCTCCCATAGGGCTCAATGGCACTCTGCAGCTCCAACCTGGCCCAAGGAAAGTCTCCCATAGGACTCAATGGCACTCTGCAGCTCCAACCTGGCCCAAAGATAGTCACAATATCAAAGCTTGAATGAATAACGAGAAACTTCTGTTATCGTTGCACAAAATACGAAAAGTAAGACTTTTTCGTGGAAGAACGAACTTATCACAAAAAGTCATACTTTTTAACAATGTTATCGTTAACAGTACAAACAGTTCTAAAGTTTAGAAAAAATACTAATTTTTTGTAATCGTGTCCATCGTACTTTAATGAATGGGCCCCAGAGTGTAAACTCTACTGTGCCAGGGACTGATGTCAATGATGCATAATCTCTCTAGAGTACTGAAGATGTTGGCACTATATGAATTAAGGAAAACAATAATAATTGCCACAATATTAATATTGTGTATAAATGCATTGTTGCAGCAATGGCCTCACATGTTGCTCATAAAGGAACCCTGACTGTGACTATTAATAAGGCACCATTAAAGGTAAAATGATTATTTCACTCATTTTTAAGATTGTTCTTAAAACACATTCCTCTTCTGTTTACACTTACTTTTTCTGGACTTTATTGCAGCATTACCAGAAAGGAATTGTAGATACTTTGAGATCTAACTGTGACCCTAATTATGTGGACCATGTTGTGCTAATAGTGGGATATCGAGGAGGTAAGAATAATATCAGTAACATAGTAACATAGTAAGTTAGGTTGAAAAAAGTCAAGCAAGTTCAACCTTAATGCCTATAAATAACCTGCCTGGCATTGCTTGCTACAGCCAAGTTTATTATCTACAAGGACTCCAAGTCCCATTAAGGGTATAAGTGGCTGCATATTTTTACATCCCAGGTCCATGACCTTACATTTATCTTGCTGCAAGAATGCCACATTCTGGATAGAATTGACTGGTCTGCAGAGTTTTGTGATACATTACTTGTAATACCCACCCATTTATGAACAAATTAAACTAAAGTGGACCCAGTACAGAACCCTGAGGGACCCCACTGAGAACCTTACTCCAAGTAGAGAATGTACCATTAACAACCACCCTCTGTACCCGATCCTGTAGCCAGTTTTCTATCCATGTGCAAACGACTTCACTAAGACCAATAGACCTTAGCTTAGAAAGCAGTCGTTTGTGGGGAACGGTATCAAATGCTTTGGCAAAATCCAAATAGATTATATCTACTGCATCCCCACTGTCCAGCTTCTTACTTACCTCATCATAAAAAGCAATTAAATTGGTCTGACATGACCTGTCCTTCATAAAGCCATGCTGATTACTGCTCATAATGCCATTCTCCACTACATAATTTTGAATGTGATCCCTTAACAAGCCTTCAAATAACTTGCCCACCACGGATGTCAAACTTACTGCCTCTTCTATTCTGTCTACCACAGAATTTCTTCCTGCACCCTTCCCACCCACATCTTAGTTTAAATTCTCCTCCAGCCCTTTAGCCATCTTCTCCCCTAAAGCAGCTGCTCCATCATCATTGAGGTGCAGCCCATCCCTGGCAAAGAGCTTGTAGTCGATTGAAAAATCAGCCATAACATTAACCCAATAGGCTCGTTTGCCATCAATATGGATTCATGCAGCTTAGTTGCCATCAAGTACAAGGTACAGTTTTATCATTACAGAGAAAAATAAATTAGAATCATTTGCTTGAAATCAACTTTTTTTGGAGCTGACCTTCAAATAATTCATAGCTGTCTGAATATCAGGTTCTATATTCCTAGAGAAACATGGTAGTGACAAATAAAGTAGTAAAAGGCTCTGTTTTTGTAGGCAGTAGCGATCCTGTAATTGCCAGGGGTGGCAAAAAGCCACTCCTGGTAACTTAAAGAAGAATGCAAGTCAAAATTTAAAAAGCATACTGCCCAATAGTCCTCCTATTGTTTAGTAAAAACGCCCCGCTTTTGGCTCACCTAATCAAATATTTACTCAGTCACACTTACTTTACATTTTCTAGAACAGGCAGCCATCTCTAAAAAGGTATTCTCCCTTCCTTTCCCTCCTTGCTTCATACTGCACATGTGTTTCATTCCCTCCCCCCCTCCCCTCTGCCAGATCCACTTCTGATTGGCTGGTGGGCATGTGTAGCTCAAAACAGGAGACAGGATCAAGTTACACACATGCTCAGAGAATAGGAAGGCTGCCGCTGGCAGCCTACAGGAAGGACAGAGAGATTTCAGTGATGTCACTGTAGTCTTCACACTGCTGTAGGCTGCCAGCACCATATCTCAGAGAAGCAAGCAGGGATCTGGGAATTTAGATATGCAGTAAGTACTTAAAAAGAATGCCTTTAGACTTACTTTTAATTTCTATTAACCTTTCATTGTCCTTTAAAGAGCTGAAATCCCAATATTTCAATTGGAATTTTGGCTCTGTTATCAATGCGGCCCACCCTCGGTCCCCTGCAATGTGAAAAACCTAAGTGTGGGGGGGCAAAGAGTGGTATCCCATAGGCTGCCTCAGATTGGGACTGGGGGCCAGAACACCCTTGGCTACACCCATAGGTGCCTTTTACCTCCCTGTCCCCCTGAGGCTGATTTTTCAATGCCTCCCACTACCTTTTCAGTGCTGGAGGGGGTCCAGGGGTGAAGGCCAATTCACTAGTTGGCAAAGAAAAACGGATATTAAATTAAATATAAAAGTGACAGCAGTAAAAGTTGTAGATTTATGATATGTTTTCACTGTAGGGGGAAAACTTCCTCAATGGATTCTGAAAAACAGTTGGGGAGAAGACTGGGGAGAAAAGGTAAGTAACCATTTCACCGCCCAAAAAATTAGTTCAATTTTTTATGTGCTAGTTCTGCAACTTGAGTGTCAGTATTTTTGTGAACAAAGAAGTGTAGTTTCATGAATAAATAGTTTTAGAGAAGAGAAGATTTTAGAGTATTGGTAATGCATCAAATAGCCTGATATGTTGTCTTTGTAACCAGGAATATGTAGGAGATTGCGTGATGTAACCCTTTATATAGCTGGAATATTCCTGGGTTGGGGGCACTTTATCAAAAGCACCTTGCATAGGGGCACATTTACTAATCCACGAACGTCCGAAAAGCGTCCGAATGCGTTTTTCGCGAATTGTCGTGACTTTTTCATCGCCGCCACAACTTTTCCTCGAATTGTCGCGACTTTTTCATTGCCGTTGCGAAAAAATCGGATTGATATTTTCGCCGTTTACAATTGCTCAATACAAAAAAATCGCGGCGACGACGAAAATGTCTCGCAAAATACGATAAAGTCGTGATGGCGACGAAAAGATTGCGCAAATTACGAAAAAAAACACGATGGCGATGAAAAAGTCGCAAAATTTTCGTTTCCCAACCGTTTTTTTCCCATTCGGGATTCGGATTCGTTGATTAGTAAATGTGCCCCTTAGTCTTAAATCTGGAAACCTGCTGAAAACATAGCGCATACATTGTTAGCAACATTTTTTTGTGGAAAAATTTTAACTTTCTAAAAAATATATTCTTAAATTATCTATCACTTTCCATGTCAACTCATTCTGATGGTAAAAGTGAGGATTCATAAAATAAATAAATAAAAGTTAGCATAAGAAATGATACTGATTTAACTCTTTTACTGCCAAGCACGTATGGCATACGTGCTGGCAGTAAAAGGGCTTAAACGCCAACGACGTGTCTCATACGTCGTTGGCGTTTAAGCGCTGCCCTCTGCAGCGGCGGCATGTGCCGCCGCTGCAGAGGGCTTCTAACAATGACAGCCCCCCTGGGCAATGTGCCAGGGGGGCTGTCATCAGGGTCCTGCGAGCCGATCGCTCGCAGGACCCTCCAGGAAGCAGCAGATGCGATCGCATCGCATCTGCTGCTTCCTGCTTCCTCCCTCTCCCCCAGCGCCGGCCCAAATGACGAAGGAGGCGATCGGTCTTCAGGAACAGGTAAGGACTTTTTTTTTTATTGCATTTACACACTTTTACACACTTATACACACATTTACATACATTTATACACACTTACATACATTTACACACACTTACAGCACACATTTTAGCATTTTTTTATTTTTATTTTTTTTTATTTTTTTTTCATTTTTCACACTTCTATACACTTATTTACACTCATATACACACTTACACACTATCACACAACTTTTACACATGTACACACATGTATACACAAACACTTTGGGTTTTTTTTGTTTTGCTTTTTTTTTTTTTTTTTTCATTTTACCACTTTGTTTTTATTTTCTTTTACCTAAAAACTGTTTATTTTGACAGCGTAACTATTGGATCAGATATTCTGGCCACTAATTACACTGTCATGTAACTTATTTTGTTGTTTCACTGATTTGCACAATTTTTGTGGTTTTATCACATTTTATCCCTATATAAGTATTCCTGATCTGTTTTTAGCGTAGCTTTGCCAGGTGTAACTTTGGTGTACAAAAATAACTTTACCTATTTTGAATTCATCAGAATGTGTACTTTCCAAAAATATATGGTTTTGTGGGGGTCACTGTATGGTTAGGGGGGGTTACTGCACATAATACACTGACAGGGGGCTCTGTGTGCAAAAGCTGAGCTGGCAGGCGAGAAATCCTTATGCGCTATTTTCATTTTGGGGTCAGTACATACGGCAGACTTTGGTATATCTATGCATATTGGGCATCAAACTGTTCAGTAGGCCTCTGGTGTTCCTATTTGGGGTGACTTGCCTTTGTACGCAAGAAATTGTGTGAGATAAATGCGGCAAATTGCAACATTTTTAGGCGATTTTCTGAAATCTCATAAAAACCGATAACTTTAGGAAAGCTTTGCGGCTTGGTACTTTGGTGTAGAAAGGACTCTTTACCCTTGTTGGATTTGTCAGAATGTGTACTTTCCAAAAATATATGGTTTTGTGGGGGTCACTGTATAGTTAGGGGAAGTTTTGGCACATAATACACTGACAGGGGGCTCTGTGTGCAAAAGCTGAGCTGGCAGGCGAGAAATCCTTATGCGCTATTTTCATTTAGGGTTCAGTACATACTGCAGACTTTGGTATATCTATGCATATTGGGCATCAAACTGTTCAGTAGGCCTCTGGTGTTCCTATTTGGGGTGACTTGACTTTGTACGCAAGAAATTGTGTGAGATAAATGCGACAAATTGCAACATTTTTAGGCAATTTTCTGAAATGTCATAAAAACCAATAACTTTAGGAAAGCTCTGCAGATTGGTACTTTGGTGTAGAAAGGACTCTTTACCCTTGTTGGATTTGTCAGAATGTGTACTTTCCAAAAATATATGGTTTTGTGGGGGATCTCTATAGTTAGGGGAAGTTTTGGCACATAATACACTGACAGGGGGCTCTGTGTGCAAAAGCTGAGCTGGCAGGCGAGAAATCCTTATGCGCTATTTTCATTTAGGGTTCAGTACATACCGCAGACTTTGGTATATCTATGCATATTGGGCATCAAACTGTTCAGTAGGCCTCTGGTGTTCCTATTGGGGGTGATTTGCCTTTGTACGCAAGAAATTGTGTGAGATAAATGTGACAAATTGCAACATTTTTAGGCAATTTTCTGAAATGTCATAAAAACCAATAACTTTAGGAAAGCTCTGCAGATTGGTACTTTGGTGTAGAAAGGACTCTTTACCCTTGTTGGATTTGTCAGAATGTGTACTTTCCAAAAATATATGGTTTTGTGGGGGATCTGTATAGTTAGGGGAAGTTTTGGCACATAATACACTGACAGGGGGCTCTGTGTGCAAAAGCTGAGCTGGCAGGCGAGAAATCCTTATGCGCTATTTTCATTTAGGGTTCAGTACATACCGCAGACTTTGGTATATCTATGCATATTGGGCATCAAACTGTTCAGTAGGCCTCTGGTGTTCCTATTTGGGGTGACTTGCCTTTGTACGCAAGAAATTGTGTGAGATAAATGCGACAAATTGCAACATTTTTAGGCGATTTTCTGAAATGTCATAAAAACCAATAACTTTAGGAAAGCTCTGCAGATTGGTACTTTGGTGTAGAAAGGACTCTTTACCCTTGTTGGATTTGTCAGAATGTGTACTTTCCAAAAATATATGGTTTTGTGGGGGTCACTGTATGGTTAGGGGAAGTTTTGGCACATAATACACTGACAGGGGGCTCTGTGTGCAAAAGCTGAGCTGGCAGGCGAGAAATCCTTATGCGCTATTTTCATTTTGGGTTCAGTACATACCGCAGACTTTGGTATATCTATGCATATTGGGCATCAAACTGTTCAGTAGACCTCTGGTGTTCCTTTTTGGGGTGATTTGTCTTTATCTGATCTTTATCAAGAAATTGTGAGAGATAAATGCGGCAAATTGCAACATTTTTATGCGATTTTCGAAAATGTCATATAAATCTGCAAACTTAGGAAAGCTTTACAGCTTGGTACTTTGTAGCAATAAGAAATATTTACCCATTATAGATTCGGGGGGATGTGTATTTTCCAAAAATATATGGCTTTCTGGGGTGAATGTACTTTTTTTGTAGCATTATCCCACATAAAGGATGTAAATGTGTTGATTTTGCAGGAGCTGAAATGATAGATCATATGGGGGTATGTTCCCATTGGGGCCCCTACATGCCACATACTTAGGTAAACCTATACATATTGGGCATCACACTGTTCAGTGGACCCCTGGCGTTCAAATTTAGGGTGTTTTATCTTGGTACCTAACACTATGTGGGAGATAAGATGCTGCAAAGTGGAAGCTTTGAGGGGATTTTTGGAAATGTCATCAAAATTGCTAACTTTAGAAAAGCTGTGCGGCTTGGTACTTTGGAGTAGAAAGACATGGGTACCCATTTTAGATTCGGGGGAATGTGTACTTTCCAAAAATATATGACTTTCTGGGGTGAGCGTACTTTTTTGTAGCTTTATCCCACATATAATGATGTAAATGTGTTGATTTTGCATGAGCTGAAATGACAGAAATGACAGTATATATGGGGGTATGTTCACATTGGGGCCCCTACATGCCACATACTTAGGTAAACCTATACATATTGGGCATCAAACTGTTCAGTGGACCCCTGGCGTTCAAATTCAGGGTGTTTTATCTTGGTACCTAATGCTATGTGGGAGATAAGATGCTTCAAAATGGAAGCTTTAAGGGGATTTTTGGAAATGTCATCAAAATTGCTAACTTTAGAAAAGCTGTGCGGCTTGGTACTTTGGAGTAGAAAGACATGGGTACCCATTTTAGATTTGGGGGAATGTGTACTTTCCAAAAATATATGGCTTTCTGGGGTGAGCGTACTTTTTTGTAGCTTTATCTCACATATAATGATGTAAATGTGTTGATTTTGCAGGAGCTGAAATGACAGAAATGACAGTATATATGGGGGTATGTTCACATTCGGGCCCCTACATGCCACATACTTGGGTAAACCTATACATATTGGGCATCAAACTGTTCAGTGGACCCCTGGTGTTCAAATTCAGGGTGTTTTATCTTGGTACCTAATGCTATGTGGGAGATAAGATGCTGCAAAGTGGAAGCTTTGAGGGGATTTTTGGAAATGTCATCAAAATTGCTAACTTTAGAAAAGCTGTGCGGCTTGGTACTTTGGAGTAGAAAGACATGGGTACCCATGTTAGATTCGGGGGAATGTGTACTTTCCAAAAATATATGGCTTTCTGGGGTGAGCATACTTTTTTGTAGCTTTATCCCACATATAATGATGTAAATGTGTTGATTTTGCAGGAGCTGAAATGACAGAAATGACAGTATATATGGGGGTATGTTCACATTGGGGCCCCTACATGCCACATACTTAGGTAAACCTATACATATTGGGCATCAAACTGTTCAGTGGACCCCTGGCGTTCAAATTCAGGGTGTTTTATCTTGGTACCTAATGCTATGTGGGAGATAAGATGCTTCAAAATGGAAGCTTTGAGGGGATTTTTGGAAATGTCATCAAAATTGCTAACTTTAGAAAAGCTGTGCGGCTTGGTACTTTGGAGTAGAAAGACATGGGTACCCATTTTAGATTCGGGGGAATGTGTACTTTCCAAAAATATATGGCTTTCTGGGGTGAGCGTACTTTTTTGTAGCTTTATCTCACATATAATGATGTAAATGTGTTGATTTTGCAGGAGCTGAAATGGCAGAAATGACAGTATATATGGGGGTATGTTCACATTCGGGCCCCTACATGCCACATACTTGGGTAAACCTATACATATTGGGCATCAAACTGTTCAGTGGACCCCTGGTGTTCAAATTCAGGGTGTTTTATCTTGGTACCTAATGCTATGTGGGAGATAAGATGCTTCAAAGTGGAAGCTTTGAGGGGATTTTTGGAAATGTCATCAAAATTGCTAACTTTAGAAAAGCTGTGCGGCTTGGTACTTTGGAGTAGAAAGACATGGGTACCCATTTTAGATTCGGGGGAATGTGTACTTTCCAAAAATATATGACTTTCTGGGGTGAGCGTACTTTTTTGTAGCTTTATCCCACATATAATAATGTAAATGTGTTGATTTTGCAGGAGCTGAAATGACAGAAATGACATTTCATATGGGGGTATGTTCACATTGGGGCCCCTACATGCCACATACTTAGGTAAACCTATACATATTGGGCATCAAACTGTTCAGTGGACCCCTGGCGTTCAAATTCAGGGTGTTTTATCTTGGTACCTAATGCTATGTGGGAGATAAGATGCTTCAAAGTGGAAGCTTTGAGGGGATTTTTGGAAATGTCATCAAAATTGCTAACTTTAGAAAAGCTGTGCGGCTTGGTACTTTGGAGTAGAAAGACATGGGTACCCATTTTAGATTTGGGGGAATGTGTACTTTCCAAAAATATATGACTTTCTGGGGTGAGCGTACTTTATACTAGCTTCATCCCACATATAATGATGTAAATGTGTTGATTTTGCAGAAGCTGAAATGACAGAAATGACAGTTCATATGGGGGTATGTTCACATTGGGGCCCCTACATGCCACATACTTAGGTAAACCTATACATATTGGGCATCAAACTGTTCAGTGGACCCCAGGCATTCATATTTAGGGTGTTTTATTTGGTTACTTTATGACCTGTAGGAGATAAGATACTATAGACTAGAAGCTTTGAAGCGATTTTTAAAAAAAATCACAAATTTTGATAAAAACCAATAACTTTAGGAAAGCATTGCGACTTGATAGTTTGGAGTAGACAGACAGTTGTGCCTATTCTGTATTCCCCAGAATCTGTTCTTTCCAAAAATGTACAATTTTCTGGGATAAACCTTCTGTTAGTGGAATTTTGGCCTTGAAATCCAAAGTATGCAGTTTTTTTGGAGCAGTGCTTTGGGAATTTGGTAATGTACTGCTGGGAGTTTTTGACCTATACAAGTGAGAAATCTCCATAAAACTATATATATTTGGTATTGGCACGTTCAGGAGACATGGGACTTTCCAAATCAGTTGTATATTCGTGCATAAAATAATTTTTGTTTCTAGTATGTGTGATTATATTATGGAAAATTTAATTTTTTTTGCATTTTTAGACATTTAGAAGCCTATATCTTGTTACAGAATTGGAATTACACAAAAATTCTACCATATTTTGAAAGCTTAGGTTGTTCTGAAAAAAACGATATATTGTTTTCCTTGGTAAACTAAAAGTCCCCCCGAGGAAAGGCCCCTAAAGTGAAACAGTGCAAAATGTTCAAAAACTGTCTGGCAATACAAGTTCCGCTTTGACCAAAATGGCTGGCAGTAAAAGGGTTAAAGAGCAAGGTAAGGTCCTATTGGAATATGTTAGCGAAATCAAAATAAATGTTTTTTTTCTCAGTTCTGAAAAATATCCACCTGTCATGGTACCGGCACACTAACATCTTACTAGTATCTTCCAAGGCCCCTATACTATACCATGCATGCAATATAGTAACATGGGAGGTGGTGTGGTTAGAAAGGTATCCTTTCTGGCTCCCCCAATTTTTGTTAGCCTTTTCTTACCATTTAATTTGTAAGGGGGGTAGACCAGGTAATTGTTGCAGATTGTCACTGTGAAACAATGTGTGCAAGAAATGTCAAGTGAAGGTTGTGATTTCTTGTATGTTTTAAATAGTATTAATGTAAAAGTTTGCCATTTGTTAATTTGTCCACGGGTGCCAGTAGCGTAGCAATATTGAGTTATAATGTGGTTCATATCACCACCAGCCGCCAGGGGGGAGTAGAGGTTGATATAAAACCCAATGCTGGGGCAGTTTGGGAAGGGGGTGGTGGAGCTTACGTCGGCCTGCTGAAGATAACTGGAGGTAACAGCTTTAGAAAGAGCAGGATAGTCTTCAGCATTAGGGAAACAAGTGACAGTATAGGAATAGTCATAGTCATGTAGGGGGAAAACTTCCACAATGGATTCTGAAAAACAGTTGTGGAGAAGCCTGGGGAGAAAATGTAAGTAACCATTTCATCGCCCAAAGAATTAGCTTAATTCTTTATGTGCTAGTTCTGCAACTTCGGACCAGAAAAGTCCTGTTTTGAGAAAGCAAAGAGGCACTACTGGAGAGTGTCGGATTGCTAGAAACAGGTGGGCATAGTGATCCCAAGGCCGGTGTTGACCTGGCAGAAAGGAAGCTATTCCATGTGAGAAATCCTATTGTATTTATGCCTGGTATGCTGAAAACAAATAAATCTTTGAAGTTGGATAATGTATGCCCGTGCTCGTGTGCTTGGCAGTACATCTTGTTAAAGGAACAGTAACATCAAAAAATTAAAGTGTTTTAAAGTAATTAAAATATAATGTGCTGTTGCTCTGCAAAAAACTGGTGTGTTTGCTACAGAAAAGCTACTATATAAATAAGCTGCTGTGTAGCCATGGGGGCAGCCATTCAAGCTGGAAAAAAGGAGAAAAGGCACAGGTTACATAGCAGATAACTAGTAGATAAGCCCCATATAATGGTGGTTTATCTGTTATCTGCTAAGTAACCTGTGCCTTTTCTCCTTTGAATGGCTACCCCCATGGCTACACAGCAGCTTACTTATATAAACTATAGTAGTCTTTCTGAGGCAAACACACCAGTTGTAGCAATGCAGGGCAACAGCACATTATATTGTAATTACTTTTATACACTTTCATTTTTTGGTGTTACTGTTCCTTTAAAGGGAAAACAGTATTCCGTATGTATGGTTACATCTGCTCATCCCTCCTGTAAATTTGTCATCACTTTTCATCTCAAATTTGCATCAGAATAGGGTCATTTATGTTACATCCCCAGGATGTGAGTGCTAGGGCACTAAGACGCAGAGACTTGTGGCTATATGTACAAAGCAGAATGCAGTGTACAAAGTGCAATAAAATGTAAATGGCCGCTAATACTGTATCTCTATCTTATCTTTTCATCATTTTCTCTTTCTTTCCATTTTCTCAGGGTTTTTTCCGAATGTTCAGAGATAAAAACGCATGCGGCATCACCAAGTACCCTGTAACTTGCATTGTGGAACGTAACAAGAATCAAAAAATAAAACGCTGCGTTCCCCAGTAAATGTATGGTTCATATTTTAAATATGTATCCTACGTCCCTTCCCTTTTGCTACATCTATAACTAGCATGATAAAACCATCAAGGTTCCAACGTACCCAAGAGCTCATTTACTGACACTGACACAATTGTTTTAGCCCAATAACCCTTAGCAACCAATAAACCATTCATTTAATATGTATTTTTGCAATACAGAATATACATTTCTATGGATTACTGTTCTGGTGAATCTGTACAATCTGTTTTAGGCCCAAGATGAATTCATTGCACAAGAAACATATTAAAATGTATTGTATGTGGCATGTTTGAGAGACAGGGTTGTTGATTAATAAAAAAAAAGTCTGAAGGCGCTGCTTGGGGATTTACTTGGAGAGTAGGGGTATAACAGGGGTTATATAATGGGTCACCCAAAACCTAAAAAATATTCCACCCTCACATCACTAGTATAGAAACTCCTGACTGTTACACAATACATGTCATATATATATATATCAAAGAGTCCAGGAATGGTGCAAACAGAGAACACCAGGTACTGCCTGGGTGCATGGTTAACATAACATAATTAGTAAGCACAAACAATATATATATATAGTAGCAAAAAAAGCAATGTATGAAGCAAAAAAATGGTGTTTAATTCAACGCTTCGGCTTAGACTCTTCCGTCTTCAGGACACATGGCTTGAGTCTAAGCCGAAACGTTGAATTAAACACCATTTTTTTGCTTCATACAAGTCCTGTGAGTGCAGTTTGTTTGTGCTTACTAATTATGTTATGTTAACCATGCACCCAGGCAGTACCTGGAGTTCTCTGTTTGCACCATTCCTAGACTTTTTGATTATATATATATATATATATATATATATAAAAATTGCTAGTAAGCTGCACACCATAAGAAAAAAGTTGATACCTGGGCACCCAGGTATCAACTTTTTTCTTATGGTGTGCAGCTTACTAGCAATTTTTGTGTATATATATATATATATATATATATATATATATATATATATATATATATATATCAATCCAAATGGTGTCCACACTCCAAGGCTCAATATTCTGCGGGGTGCTTAGCCAAAATTATGTCTGTATAGAAAATAATCATCTGTGGCCAGCACACCCTTCAATGTTTCATCAAATTTTTTTTTATTGTAGATATATTGTTAAAACCAACGTTTCGGTCCTTATTAGGACCTTTCTCTCTGTGTGTGTGTGTGTGTGTGTATATATATATATATATATATAATATAATAAAATATGTGTGACGCTGGCCTTAAAATACTCTACTTTTGATGTTCAAATTGCCCTGCATTTGGTTTCATCAAGTGACCCATTTGAACCACATTCACTAGCTCAAAAGCCATTTATCAGTAATGATTGACTCTTGACTCCCTAGGACCAATTCGGCAGCTTATCTGCCCATGTAGGGGCAGAAACGAGGGGTCTGGGCGACCAATATCTGGCCTGAAATTGGCCAGATCTCGGTCGGCCAGGTTAGAAAATTCCGTCGGATCGGGGACCACATTGGCTCGTTGATGCGGTCCCCGAACCGACTGCCCCTTGGGGCCAAACGATCAAATAATTTTTTTTAACTACACGCTCCCCGATATCGCCCACCCGTAGGTGGGGATATCGGGTGCAGATCAGCTCACTTGGCGATCTCGCCAAGCGAGTGGATCTCAGCGTGTATGGGGACCTTTATTCCTTATAAGTCACAGTTAATTTATTTGCTGGTATCAAATGCCTGTTATCCTTCTTGTGTTTAAGTCCATGTTGGACTTGCTTTAACAATTAGAAATCAGCTTGCTTTAGCAATTTATACTTACTCCTCCTTGTACACTTTATATGAATTTGTTTAGGGGGTGTTTGGTTCCCCTTTAAAGAATTCCGACTGACTTGGTTGAATAAAGTTGGGAATTAAAATGTGTGTTGATTTTTCATTTGTATTGAATTGAGATTTAGATTAATTTATTTGTTCATTTATACAAAATTTTGTCCAACTTGTTCTTTGGCAGGCATAATGTCAGCACCGATAATTATACAGTCATACAAAGCGATACAAAGTCATTATATAGAGTTCACTCCTGGGATTGTTTTAACTGAACTTGCCCGGCTCTTGTTGGGAATGACACAGGTCTACCTATAAAAAATATTAGAAATTGTTATTTAAGAAAAATTGTCAATACAAAATAAAAAGATTGTTCCTAAAAAAGTGGTAGTTTAACTTTACGTATGATCTAGGAAGTGACGTTCTATAACATACTAAAAGCTGAACTGAATGCACCGAATCCACAATTTTAGGAGCTGGCAAAACCTCGAATCCTTTTTGTGAAAGATTCGCCTGAATACCGAGCCAAGTTCTTATTTGGATAAGGAAGGGTTAAAGAGAAATGCATGCCAGAAGCATGGACTCAAATCTTGGCTGAAACCTAAAAGGAATCCTGAACTGGGTGCATCTAGGGTTGCAACGTCTGCCGGCATTTGTCATTGGGCAGAGGGCGGGCAGTGATGTCACGGGGAAGGGTAAGACACGGGCCGGGACATCACTGGGCGGGGGCTATGACGTGGCGATCACAATCTCAGTGAGTCAATACCTTTGAAAACCCGGAAGGAAGTTTTGACCCAGACAGCCCATCCAAAAACAGTGATGTCCGTGTCAAGACCGGACAGGTGGCAGCCCTAGGTGCATCCCTAATCAATAACGTATTACTTACCTATGTATAAAGGCAAACTTGGTTCAAGTTGACTAAAATAAATCTCTAGTGTGCAATTCTGTCCTTTAAGTACTGATGTGACTTCTATTGTGATAATATTACTGCTGAGGGTGAAATTCAATTTGTTGCCAAGATAGAAAACTCCAGTGATGTGCAGTCTGGGGATGTCATCAGGTAATATTGGGTCAAAGCTCAAATGGGCTTTAGCAATTCTAAAAAAGGGAAAAATTAAGGAAAATGAGTACTTATGTTATTTTTCACATAAATGTAAGTTTCAGTTAAATATAATTAAACATTTGTTTCCTGACACTCCTGATCCTATTGAGCGAATGATAAATGGTAAAGTTGAGCCTTTTATTTACAGCCTGGATGAGAACATATCCATTTGGACTGAATAAAAGATAATCAAGTTCAAGTCCTCCAAATGATTTCCATCATATACATATAAAGACCAATTTAGTCTAATATATTTGTAAATATATATATTCATGCCTTTCCCTTCCCTCCTATGAATATATTGTTGATGAATGCAATCAGCAATATATTCTTCAGAGCAGCTACAGGTGTCTGTGGTCTGAAACCGAACACTGTGGTAATTCTGCAAGACAGGAAGGCATTGAGCAAAGTGCCAAAAGTGGGCATTTTGCTTACCTTTTCACACTTTGCACACTGCCCAGGAGGTCATAAATTACTCACCAGTTGTTAGTGGCATAGCAAAATTATAGACTGCGTTAAATGCTTTAACAAAATGTAAGTACTGCTACCCCAGTGCAAATGCTTCTTCTTCCCTCCTCATAGAAGGGACTTAAAGGAACAGTAACACCAAAAAATTAAAGAGTTTTAAAGTAAAAGAAATATAATGTACTGTTGCCCTGCACTGGTAAAAGTTGTGTGTTTGCTTCAGGAACACTACTATAGTTTATATAAATAAGCTGCTGTGTAGCCACGGGGGCAGCTATTCAAGCTGGAAAAAAGGAGAAAAGCCACAGGTTACATAACAGATAACGGATAAGCTCTGTAGAATACAATAGTGTTTTATCTGTTATCTGCTAAGTGCCTGTGCCTTTTCTCCTTTGAATGGCTGCCCCCATGGCTACACAGCAGCATTCTTTATATAAACCATAGTAGTGTTTCTGAGGCAAACACACCAGTTGTACCAGTGCAGAGCAGCAGTACATTATATTGGAATTTCTTTTATACACTTGAATGTTTTGGTGTTACTGTTCCTTTAAACTTGTCTGACAATATTTATTGTGCATAAAACCATGCTGGAACAAACTCATAAGGTCTCTTTTGTAGGAAAGATGGCAGACTGCAAAGTATACACTGCCTCCTTGCCTAAATGCATTGCCACAGGTTTCTGTTTCAGAGCACAGAGACCTGCAGCTGGCCATATATATAAATAATTATGTACTTACAAGGGTAGTACGGGAGGAGGCATGTAGCTGTCCCCACAGCTGCCCATCCTCATCCTGTAACTTGAGAGTCATTCAGACAAACAAGTTGGGGAGCAACAGCAAACATTTTTTTTATCCATTGCAAGTTGGAAAGCAATGACCTGGGGAAGAAGTGCTCTCTCCAACTTGCATTCTACCCTGGGTCTTGGTACATGACCCCCATAGTACTGTGATATATACATGGGGGCTTCCTGCATAGGGAATTCACTTTTGTGCCCCACAAAAGCTTTGATCACTGAAGACACTGTCAGAAGAAGAGGCTTTTAAAACCTTTTTTAATTATAAACTGATTTAAAAAAACAAAAAAAACAATATGATATCACACGTTTAGTATAACATGCACAGGAGAGCAATTGGATTTGAATTAATGATATTTTTGATTTCTCAAATAAAACCAACCTTAGTCCAGTGTAGCCAAACAGTATGGCCTGAAGAAATCCACCCATCCCTGTGAGAAAATTCACCGCTCCAGATCCATCTGCATTCTCAGTCCAAATCTAGGAGCAAGCAGAATTCACCAAGGGCTATTTCTAAACTCAGATTAAGCTGCAGATCATAATGGTACGGTTCAGGGTTTATTAGTAAATGTGTGTGTACACATGTATACATATTGTGGAAATCAGTTATGTTGGTGCAGAACAGGGTTGCCACTTCATGCTTTTAAACTGATACTGTCATGATGTAATTACCCCCATTTATTATAATAGCATTGATATTTTTATTAAGTTTAATAGGATTATCTTATTTTATTACATGAATTGTTCAGATTATATATATATTAATTTTAATGCCTTTTGTAATGTGGTTCCATCTATTCCTGTAAGAATGCTTAATGTTTATTTTAATATGCATTAGCAGTTTAGCACTGGGTGGAGTAATGAAAGGTTGCACACACAGGAAGGGGAAGTGAAGGGGAGGACCAACTGTGTAGAAAATGTTTGCCCACTAATGGCCCTAAGGGGCTCCACTCTTTGTAAATGAGGCCTACATCTTCACTTTTTGTTATAATCATACTACTAACCTTAAATGGCTCAGTGACGTTTGCAAAGCACTTCTTCAGTTGCTGCTGTGCCACCTGAATCTTCTTCAGTTCCATCCAGCCAATAGCAAACATGCTCTGGAAGCCAATATGAGGTTTAATTTGTATACTTAATATTACATCAAATTCCTTAGTATTTTATATAAATATAATTATAATCATATTAATAACAATCATGTCAATTGTTGAACTGATAATGTAACATGCTTTCATTGCAAGTCATTGGTTAAGTGACATGTATACTGTACGATGTGTATAATATGTGCCCAGTCTAAATTAGATCAGGGGGCACTCTGGGTGCAGTTAAACAGGAACATCAGGGAAACATGCTGTTTTATTACCCAGGTCATTGCAGGACCATCAGGATCTGTACGGGACTCATACATTTGTAGGTCATTCATGCGTTGCTCAATGGTCATGGGAAACATCATAGGATAGCCCATCAAGACTACATCTGCCTGCTTCACTTTTAGCCCTGAAGAATAGAAGAATAATTTAAAGTATAGGTACCCATCACTAGGTTTGTTTTTAGTGACCACTAAAGGGAGACTACAATAAAAATACAAGCTGGCTCTATATATCCGAGCCTCCTTTTATTTAAGAAAGCAATTGGGAATTTCCCTTAGCCTCTCACACACACTCTTATCTCTGGACTAGTAAGGTCCTGTCTGCACACAGTGACTCAGCAGAACCAGAAAAAGTAAAAGTGTTTTTTGTTTTCTTGTCCAGTGCAAGAAATAACAAAAGCTACATATAACTATTGATTAAAACAATAGGCAAAAACTATTTTCAGCGTTGAGCTCATGTTAAAAAATGGTATATACTGCCCCTTTAACAAAATAACTGTGCACTAATGCACACTATCTGCCATGTATAAGCAGTGCACATACTGCCCACATACGGGGCATTTGCTCCAGGCAACAATAAAGAAACCCTGGACATTGTTTTAATATAAAAATGTTATAATCACATTACATTGCATTTTTATAAATATTAATCTGTTACCTACATATTTCATATCCATCAAATTCTGGATGGTAATTTATCTTCGGGTCAAAAGGCACTTTGATCTTGCTGGCTACATCTTTCCATGAGTCAGGGATGTGATGCTCCAGAGAAACAGCCAGGTCTATGGCAAAATTTAAGCTGTGTAGGATGGAAGTTTTTTAAAAGAGTACTACAAATAAGTAAACATGATTATACTGAATATCAGGGATAACATTACACTATATTAATTATATTATCAATTGTTATTTAAGGAAAGAATAAATCACATAGGCACCCCCCAGTGATTGTAATCACTTACCTGAATCACTTACCTTACCCCAGGCCTGCGCTCCTGTTAGCAGAAAACTGCACTGGCCCGGCGTTCTACTTATTAAGCACGTTATTAAGCGTTCTTCTTTTTTCAATACCCCCCTGGGCCCAGCACATCTGCATAAAAAAAGCTTCTCTTTTTGGTAAAGTTCGGCTTGTCACTCAACTGTGCAAGCACACCCGCGCATTAAAGATGATGCAGGAAGAAAATCGTTGGTGATGCACAGTTTTCTTCTAACAGGAGCACAGACCCGAGGTACCAGTTAAGTGATTACAATCACTGGGGGGTGCCTAAGATTTAACACATCCAATTCACACTTTTCTCTTGCTTTTGGCTAATGCCCCACGGGGGCTGGCCTGGATGCAGGCACGCGTGGCAGCAGGGCCAGATTTCTATCCGGTGCGCCCCGAGGCCGCCCCTGTGGGAGTCCCCCGTGCGCATGCGCGAACGCTCCCCCCCAGTGCGCATGCGCAAACGCGGCCCCCCAGTGCGCATGCGCAAACGCGGCCCTCCCAGTGCGCATGCGCTACGCGCCAGCTCCCCATTGCGCATGCGCGAACGCTCCTTTTAACTCCCATACGGAGCAGTGGGGAGAGGTCCCGACTGCTCCGTATGGGAGCAAAATTTAAAAATGTTCTTGCGGCGGGGCGGCATGCCGCCCCTAAACTTCTGCCGCCCTAGGCCCGGGCCTTTGTGGCCTCTCCACAAATCCGGGCCTGCGTGGCAGATACCGGCGCTTAAACATGAAAGTTTGCATTTCCGAGCAGATATCCGCCACATGTGCCTGCACCTTGGCAGACACAGTGGTTCTGGGTGCAGGCAAACAAGAAAGCTAATGTCAGCTTTCTGCCATTTCTTTTCTGCAAGCCAAGATCAGCCTTCATATGTCGTTAGCCCAAAAGTCTAACTTTGTACTTAAAAAAATTCTGTCATGATTTTTATGGTGTACTTTATATTTCTAAATGTCATTGTTTACATAGCAAATAATTCACTCCACCATTTACAATTTTATTTTTGAACCAGCAAATATATATTTTTTAGTTGTAATATTGGTGTATAGGTGCCATCTCAGTGCATTGTGCCTGAGTCTGAGCTTTCAGAAGGAGCCAGCGCTACACATTAGAACTGTTTTCATGTAAGCTTATTGTTTCTCCTACTCCCATGTAACTGGAGGAGTCCCAAGCCGGACTTGGATTTCTTACTATTGAGTGCTATTCTGATATCTACTGGGAGCTGCTATCTTGCTCCCTTCCCATTGATCTGCTGATCGGCTGCTTGGGGGAAAGGGAGGGGGATATCACTCCAACCCTGGGAAATGATGAATATGGCTAGCCCCATGTAAAATTTCTAAATTAAATATAAAAAAAAATCTGATCAGATTTCAATGCAGGATTCTGCTGAAGAAGTTCTATTAACTGATGTGTTTTCCCAAGACAGTAATTCCTTAAATCCCAAAACACTATTATCCTTAGCAGTATTATACCTTTTCTATATGCCTTGGATTCCTAACTCTTATTCATTTAATTCAAATTAATTAATTAACAAGTTAAATAAACTTCCCCCTTCACAGAATAAACACTTCTTTCCATTTCTTGTTTCTGTGATGCCATTCACTCATATGAACTCAAACATTTACCTTTGTATTTCCTTTAACATACGGTTACTGACATCTAGAGGTGTTTACCATAAAAAGTATGAGCAAGGCTGATATTAAGGGTAAATCTGGCCTTGGCACTATCATTAAGGCTAATGTCACACCTGGAGTTTTCCCCTCATAGGAGAAAAAGTAGAAACGGTGCAGCACGGTGTGCCCAGTGCCACCAACAGTGACAGAAAAGGAAACAACCATTACCTTGTCTGGACCAAAGCATTGGTGTATGCTGAGTTGTTAACATCCCAGTGATACTCATCGGGGGGCATCACACCTTTAAAACAAACCAAAAACATATTCTTGTTATGTAAAATAGTAATAGGGATTTAATAGGTTTAGAAATGTCAAACTTGCTGGAATGCATCATATAACACTATTTTAAAGGAATGCTAAATGTGAGAACAGATTATTTGCAAAATTCAGTCAGTTTCCAACCAATCTGTACAAAATGCTGTAGCGCACATATATTAACATTTGCATGATCTTTTTTTCCTGCAGTCATGTTTTGTTCCAGCTATTGTCCCTAGATTTATGAAAAATTTTAAATGAATTAATGAAGATCATGTTAAGCCGAGGCAAAAAAAAGTAAATCATAATTTTCTGTAAACAGTTTAGGTGGCATTATTTTGATTTCTTACATTTTTTAAACAAATCTCAAATTGTGGGTAACAAAATTGCAGCTCAGTCCTTTTGGCAGGCTACATTTACATTCTTCATCACTCTATTTGCTTCAGTGGTGAATAATAATAAAACATTCTCCGAGTGTATGTTGCCTGCCAATATGACGGATTTGTCTGATCAACCTTAAAGGCATTTTTGGGTTACTGGAGCATTATATATAATTTAGTAATCAATGCTTTACTTTTATATAAATAAGTAAAAAAAAGGGGTTTTGTTAAAGTCATTGTCTGAGTTCTAATATTAAATGCTACAGATAACTAGATAAAATATATAGATTAAAAAGTAGTATAAGTATGCACAGTATTTGGGCTAACCATTCAGATGATAGTTCTGCTCTTCTTTGCTCCATACCACTCTGCTACACCAGTATTCAGCAACTGAGCTCACTACTTCCCATCCTCCCTCAGAAGCAAAGAAGTCCAAGTCCTAATAAAGGGATAAACTAAATTCAGCTATCAAAATTGGCACATAAACGTGGTGGCTATTACACATGCAATATTAATGCAAGCAGCTAAACATCATCTCTGTTTAGTTCAACAACAACAATATGTTCATAAATCACATGTGAAAGCAGTTCCTGTATAAAGTTCCCCTATCTGTGTAGTGCACCACTCACTTGTGGAAGCAGTTCCTGTATAGAGTTCCCCTATCTGTGTAGTGCACCACTCACTTGTGGAAGCAGTTCCTGTATAGAGTTCCCCTATCTGTGTAGTGCACCACTCACTTGTGGAAGCAGTTCCTGTATAGAGTTCCCCTATCTGTGTAGTGCACCACTCACTTGTGGAAGCAGTTCCTGTCTACAACCAGCTGTGCTGCATACTTCAACAACAGTAAGGCCACTGTCCTGGGCATATTTGAAGCTGGCCAAGGCCAGACCAGTGAGCTTTACACAGAAATTGCTCCCCAAGTGATTGTTGAAACCAGATGATAATCGAAATAGACAGCTTGTGGGTTTTACATAGGAAATTCTTCATTAGGTGATACATAAACCTTTTACTGGGACATTGCTGATTGGGTTTTTTTTGCCCAAGGCAAGTGGGCAGAGTTAGTAGTATGACTGCAAGGATTAGTGCTCTGCAGCCAATTTAATAAACATGTTATGTTAGTAATATTAATAGCATGTTATTTGCATTTACACAATATTGTTGTGCGGTGCATCTTAAAAAATAAAAAGTTTACCTTAGTCAAATAATAATATTGTTGGAATGCTAATAGAACATCTCCGTTAATGTGAATTTCCTGGTCTCCATAAATGTTGTCAGGGCAGACTTCACAGCCAGTTAAAGCACTTTCCCAGGGAAACTTAGCACCCTAAAAAAAGAAAAAAAATTTATACCTTATTGAACTATTTCCAAACATTATCCTACTAGTGATAAGTCTAAAGCAACAGGACCTATCAAGGATTCATGACTAGACTCAGGCAGGGTTTCCCCCATTCTATGACATAGAGCCCGTGTGGGGGTCTGGGGTGAGACTGGTTTAACCATAGGGAAGTTCATTAGGTCTTCTCTTTTTCTATGCCCCTATTATGTGCTGAATATTGTTTACATCTATAAACAACACTGTTACAATTTTGCATGATTTATTTGATTTCATATTTTGGGAAAATATCCATGCATGTTATATTAATATGTTAATATAAACCTTGTATTTTAATTATGTATAATAAAGGTTAAGTTTTAACTTAGCAAAATTTGTATTTTAGTTAGTATTGCCCTGTTCAAGAACAAATTTGAAGACTCATCTAAAACCCTTTAGCACCAAACATTATGAAAACTGACCTTGTAGCCTTGTTTCTGGGCATTTTGCAGCGCTCCCTTGAGGGTCCTTATCCTGTATTTGAGAATGTGCTTAGCCATCTCTGGATAGAACAGTAGGATGTTTGGATACACCCAGATATCCTTATGAAACAGAGAACTCTATGCTGATTACAGTTAACCACATTTATATGAATGAAACACTAGAGATTACAAAGAAAACCAGTTATTTACATGTATATTTTAGAATAGAGTATCTCAAAGTTTGGGTAAGGAGCTTGTTGGTTTGTGCATCTCTTCAATGTACACTATAAATAATTTTACTGTAGTGGCCATGTTTACAGTGTGTTCAGATCATCAAGCTAGAATAGAATTGCCTAAAATATTTTTTTAGGAATATTTAGAATTTTATTAAATGTAAAGTGCATTTATGATGTTAATTTATGTGTGGTATAATTCAGAAATCTGAGCTTATTTTAATCCTGACAAAATGAATCATACCTGATCCCAGAATACATGTCCCCAATAGTCTTCTTTGCTGCGGCCATTGGAAAGGCCACCAGGGCTTATTCCATAAAATTCACCAGAATACCCCAGTTGTGGAAGGGAAGAAAGTAGATAATAAAGACAGCCATTCACTGATTGTATCATGGACAAAGAACTATCCATCTCTATAGAACTTTGTGCCCAGAACTCTGCCCAAGCTCTTTCATGAGAGGAACACAGCTCATTTTCAGCAATTAATGTGAGGCCTTCAGCAAATTTTTCTTTCACATCTTTTTCAGTTTCACACACTGCTGCGAGGAATACCCAAGTCTTCTCCTTACTACTTGTGAGCTCCAGGTATGGAGGGACAGGAGTCCATATCATATGGATAGACTTAACAGGACATGACTCTGTTTCTGACTCCAGAGTACTTCCAAAGATATACCTATAAGATATATTAATACAGGGATGTAAGAACACAATATTTCTGAACAATACATAATTGCCATGACCTGAACTGTAGGCTGATGTCAGACAGACTGCTTCTTGGCATGTAAATAAACCCAGGCTGAGAATCAGCCTCTACGCTGGCATCAGCCTTTTCATGTGCCTGCACCCAGAACCATTGCATCGGCCCAGTTCCAGGCTGACAGAGCAGACTTTGGCACAAAATGTGAGATTATGCATTTCAGCCCTGTCTGGCATTATCTTAAATGCAGTAATCCAGTTCCGAAGTGTAGCCATATCGTTTTACAAATGACAGATGATCACCACTAGACAAAGCACATGAAAGTGCAGTTAAGGGCTCTGGCACACGGGGAGATTAGGTGCCTCCCCGAAATGCCATCCCACCACCGAAAATGAAAATCGCTGGTGGGATGGCATTCGCGGCGGCACAATTGAAGTTTCCTCTCAATTTCAGTGAAATTGTGCCACCGCGTATGCCATCCCACCGGCGATTTACATTTTCGCTGGTGGGATGGCATTTCGGGGAGATTAGGCGCCTGCAAACAGGGAGATTTGCCGCAGGCGACTAATCTCCCCGTGTGCCAGAGTCCTAACAAAAAGACTTCTAAGAGATCTTGTCTTATCTTTTATTACAATGTGTTTGCTATCTGTCCTGCTATGTTTAAGGTGGCCATACACGCACTGATATTATCGTACGAAACCTCGTTTCGTACGATAATCGGTGCGTGTATGGCATGTCAGCGAGCCGACCGATATCGCAGGAAGCTGCTGAAATCGGTCGGCTCGCCGATCGGCCAAGTTAGAAAATTTTGATCGGGCGCCATAGAAGGCGCCTGACCAAAATTCTCCCTTCAGAGCTGAATCGGCAGAAGGAGGTAGAAATCCTATTGTTTCTACCTCCTTACCTGCCGATTCAGCCCTGAATGGTGTGTGGCGGATCTGACGATGTTTCGTGCGACCGACGGTCGTACGAAACATCGTGAGATCGCCACGTGTATGGCCAGCTTTAGCCATCTGCATCCATTGATTAAAGACAGTCTGATCACTTAAGATAATACTTATTTTCCCCTAATAGCCTGCCAAATAAAACTACATAATTTAAATGGAAAACCCCAATGTCAAAAAACAATTGTAATCTGACTAACATGCAAGTTATTTTTAATCTTTCTTTCTTCCCCATGAAATAATAACCTGTTCATACTCACTTAAATTCCCTAAAGTCTGGCCCTTCCTGCAAATTCAGATCTGGACTTTCTATCTTGAACTTGCTTTGAAGGTCCACACTGACTGGATGGGTTCCTTGTGTTGATGTTAAAGTCACAATGTTTACCAAGAGGTGACAGTAACTGCGATGAGCAAAGGTCTGATGGGTTGCAGTAAATGACGGACACTGCAGCGTGTGGATAAATGTACCTAAGGACAGATTAGAGAAATATAAGAAAACATTATTGAATACCTTATGGACAACATGTGAAAATACTTTGCTGTGGCACTGCAAGAGGAATGATACCATTCATAATTAGGAAACAAAAAAAATCAGACACAACTGTCGTAGACACAGCGCGATTGCATTCAAATTTGCCCGTTTGCAACAACAAGCCCTGGGGAAGGTATCACCGTACCACAGATTTACCATGGGGATAATACTGTACATGTTTTGTTGAGATTCCCTGTAAACCGCTGGTGGGATGGCATACACGTTGCTGCAATGTCCCACAGTCGCCTGAAGTTTCCTCTCAGAGAGAAATCACCCAGACCAACGCCCATTTTAGAGGCATAAGACCACCATTAAGGGAGAACTAAATGCCCCAAAGGCAAAAGCCCCTATAGACTACCTTCCATTGTCCCCCATCCCTGCTCCTTCTCCACAGTGTCTATTAGATGCAAAAGCGTCCCTGTCTGGAAAGTAGAACTATAGATGCAGAGTAGCACAGCATCCTCCAAATACTTATTTGGTAGTAACTCTTGTTTTTATTCAAGCAAAGCTTGCCCCCAAGTCAGGAATTCAAAAATAACTACCTGGTTTGGGGGCACTGAGAGCAACATCCAAGGAGGTGGTGAGCAGCATGTTGCCCCCGAGCCACTGGTTGGGGATCACTGTTCTAGGTCTTTGGATTTTGTTTGGCAGGGTCACTGACACTGAGCTTTCTGGCACATGTGATTAAGAAGAGAGAAATAAGAGATTCAAAAATCCAGAAAATGATGCCTGCTGTACTACTCTGCATTTATAGGCTACAAGCAAATAAAAAAGAGGGGGTTGAACAATGCAGCTTTTTTTACACAGGCAGATGCAGGGTCAGACTGGGGGATGCAGGGCCCACCCGAGGATGCCGACCCAAGGTGCCACCACCGCATCCCCCATAGGGGTCCCGCCACTCCCCTATAACCTCCCGCAGGGGCCCCTACGTCCTCTTTCGACGCGTATGGGGAGGGACACCAGTGGCTGGGTGAGTGCCATTAGTAATCGGTCTGAGCTGTCTGGTGCCCTGGTGGCCCAGTCCGACCCTGGGCAGATGGGTTACTAAATATTTTGTACACACACACACAAAAAAAAAATGAAATACGAAAAATTGTTTCACATTGTTCTCAATGTGCTTTTTTTAAAAAAAAAAATTCTATGACATATCAGCCTTTGTTTTTTTTTACCTCTTTTGATGTTTAGTGCAAAGTTCTCAGTTAGAAGTATTTCTTTAGCTGCAACCAGCTTGAAGCATGGGCTAGGGATTTCAGCTCTGTGGCAGTTGCCTCCAGCTCCATTGTAAACACCATTCACATGAAAAACATCTCCATAAACTCGAGTACCCAGATATCCATTAGCTAATGTTGCCATGAGACGAGGGTCTGACGGTAGTGAGCTTGAGGAAAAGATCCACCGGCCATCTTCCATGGGAGACATTACTTTGACCTAAGAAGGATTTTATAGAAATAATTAAAGGGATTCTGTCATGATTTCTATAAGACGAGGGTCTGAGCTTGAGGAAAAGATCTGGTGGCCTGTATGACATACATCTAGTAACCTAAATTGCTTAAGCAGGCTCTGAACCAATTGTTTGCTTTGTTTTATCGGTACATGTATGGCCACCATAAGGGGGTCGGGAGTGACTGGGTAGTTTTTGGGAGAGGAAACAACAGGCAGAATGAGTTGTGAAGCACATGGAGATTTCAAACCCCCTTTACGGCAGTGACAGACGGGAAGATTAGTTGCCCCACCACAAAACTTCGTTGCCGCAGGAGACTAATCTCCCCGCAATGCCATCCCTCCAGCAAGAATGTAAATCGCCGGTGGGATGGCGTACGCAACGCTACAATTTCTGAAGTCTCCCGAAGTTTCCTCTCAAGGCAACTTCGACCGACTTCGCCAAATCGTTGCTAAGCGTATGCCATCCCACCGGCGATTTACATTCTTGCCGGTGGGATGGCATATCAGGGAGATTAGTTGCCTGCGGCAACAAAGATTTGTGGCGGGGTGACAAATCTCCCTGTCTGTCACTGCCGTAAAGGAGAGGAACAATCTTTCTCAAATGAAGGGAGGCTTAGAGACAAACATCCCTCCCACTAAGGTGCCTTGAACTCTTATGGAACCATTAGCCCCACTGAATCTGTGCAACCTGGAGAAACAGTAACATCAAGGACTGCAGTATATCAGTGGCTTGGCTACACATGGCTATCTACGGGACACTCTGGGTAAATCATGCCAGTTGGTAGCACTAACTCTTTTGAACTTATGGCTTAAAATGGCACCAATATCTTGGGCTAAAAACAACACAAAAAAAACTTTCTGGTTAAAAATGTGCCCCTGTCCAATGATTGTGCCCTAGGCAGGCACCTACTCTGCCTACCCATAGTTCTGACACAAGGGCACTGAAGTTATGCTAAACTAAATGAGTGTAAGCTTCTTTAAATAAATGTAATTTTAGAGATCTTTTGATGGCAGAAAGATTCAGATAAAGTCAAACAGATCATAGGAGTGATTTCTAGAGAAAGTGTGCAGCCCTTGCAAAGTCTTGAATGTGAGTGTGTGAGGAGGTAATAGAAAAGGTGCTGAGGAGCATGTGTTTTATACCTTATATTTACGTGGCGGCTCTGGTATGGTAAGAATGCCCATGGAAACATGCAGAGCACATCTGTGCTGATCATTACCAGCACTGTAACACTGCAGGCATATAGCTTTATACATAGGAAGTAGCAGTACAACACACACACATGCAGTAACCCTGGTCCTCTTACCTTATCCTCTTCTGTAGCCATCTCAGATTACTTAGCAAAGCTTTTCTTGTTTGACTCCCAACGTTGCTTCACAGACAAATTCCTTTTCACTTGGGAATCTTTTCACTAACAGGAAGGATACATTTTTTTTCTTTCAAGTGAAACTTTAACAGTTTCCCTGACAGGGCACTTCCTCCTAATACGTGTGTGTGTGTGTATGTGTGTGGTGTTGGGGGAGTGAGTAAACCCTCCTAGAGCAGCATTCTCCTGATTTATTCTCCCATAGTCATGTGCTGAATTCTGAGGGGGGGGGGGGGGGAAGAGTAAGCTGGGTTGCCTGGGGCATCTAGCCAGCTTTGCCCATGCATCATAACATAAAGAAGAAACTACTGAATATTGAAAAGTGCTTGTATTGTGTATCTGACTGTACAGCATCAATCTAACAGCCTGTCTACCATCTTACACCTTAACTCCCTTTTATATACCACCCCTCATCTTTTGTAATGTTTTCCAAAAAACACACCATACAACCACTTTCTGTCAGATGGGCAAATGAGCCCAACCACAACAGGTCTTTTCTGGGATCCTTTGTCCAAGTAGAATCACCATTATTTTCACAATTAAACGTAAAGCTGAGCAGAGGCCACCAAACCCATGGCAAGAATTCCTCAATCACTCAACCTGCCATACTGGCATTTGTCTCTTTAACCCCTTCCTTACCTGCTTCTCATCCACTTACCCATTTTTTTTTTACAAAAAGGGATATATTTTTATAATAATAGTACACACCTTAAGTAAATCATGGCACAGACATTACATCAGTAAGCACCAATTAGAACTGATGACATCACCAAACACGGTTTATAGGGATATCATTTACAGGATATTCATGGCTTGTGTATTATAATTTTTTTAAGCTTGATACTGGCAGACAGAGAGTTGGAGTATGGAGAATGGAGAATCATAAAGCATAATAAATTGTGGAGCTTTAAGGAGCTTTGCAATATATTCTTAGTTTTTCTGCAAGATTCCATAGTACAAATGCACAAAACTGACAAAACTGACTTGGTCAATTTGATGCCAGTAGTGTAGGAGTATATGAACATTGTAGGAATTTCTTGTTATATGAATCAAAATGTAACAATGAAAACTGAGTTTTGCAACATTTGTGGCAACTTGATAGAAGTAGTAACAATGTATAGAGAATATGAGTATTGGCTGGTTTTAGCACCTGAAGTCAATGGACAATAATTGCTGTTTTGCAATATTCCACCTGGTGGCAGCAGTGATAGACAATATGGAGAATTTGAGCTCTTGCCGTGATGTCAGTAAGATAAACTGGTATATTTGACACACTTTTTTTGGCAAATTTGCCAAATTAAATAGTGCAAATGTGCATAGGTGGGTCAGCCTGGGGCCAACATTGTAGGATTTATGGACAATCTGAGAATTTGGTCATAAAAAATAAATATGAAAAATATGTTGCTTTTTATTTTGCACAATTTTGCTTCAAGGGCAGCACAGAGGATTCTGGGGAAACGAAATGTGGTGGAGTTACAATAAGAAGAAAAGGACTCCAAGCCAGTGCATTTTGAAAGATGAGGACCAGCTGGAGTAAGTAACTAGAAAAACACTTGCTGAAAATATGCACCATACACATGGTGTGGCATTAGCCTAAGAGTTTTGGTAGAAATTTTGACACCACCAGTGACATAGACATGCCCTGCAGTATGTGCCTTTTTCCAGTATAGAGACTCAAATGTAATGCATTCATTTTAAAGTGTGTTGTAATACCAAGCAATTGCTATAATATTGTGTTTGTGTTGTGAGTAATTCCCAAGCAGAGTGTAAGCAATAGAAAATGAATGTCGTGGACAGACAGGGCAACCATTGATGGCTCCACATGCAGTCGCATGCTCCACTGCTTCAGACAGATGTTGGAGGACTTCAAGTGATGGATTTCAATTGAGTAAGTTAGGTTTTAGGTGCAAATTGCTGACAGTGGGTGACTGAACTATTATCTATTACTGTGGGTGACTGGGTGAGGGGGCTTAAATCAGGGTGACTCCACAAAGATACAGGTGATCTAACATTCCTGTTATTTGCCTATTGCAGTACTACAATATAACAGACCCTGTGGTCACTAGGGGGCACAGACCACAGGGTATTCTGTATAGTAGCCTCCTCTCCTGAGCCCCACTCCTACCTTGAATGTCACATCCCAGTGGCATAACTATTGAGGGGCAGACCTTGTGGGGGACTCGGGAGAGAGAAGGGCCTGGGCCACGAGGTCTGCTTCCTCCATTTTGCATGTAAATCCCCTCTCCACACTAGCTCCCAGGTAGGAGAGTGGGCAGGGAGTGGGGATTTACAGGCAAGTGCATGGGGGGGGGGGGGAGGAATGTGTCAAAGCAGATTGAGGATGCAAGAAGCAATAATTTTGGCTCATCTAATGCAGAGAGTGCTATGTCACTCTCTGTACTACCAATGCAGCTCACCTCAGCCTCCCCCAATGCAAAAAGTGTGGAGGGGTAAGGGGGGGGGGCATTCCCTAGGCCGTCTCTGGGAGGCTCTAGGGGCTTAATTGCCTTATCAACCTAATCTAGGGGCCTAATCACCCCTGAAACCTGGTGCTTTCTAGTTATGTCACTACCCTCATCTAGGGTTGCCACCTTTGCAGGGTTTTAAAGGGGTTGTTCACCTTTGGGTTACTTTTAGTATGATGTAGAGAGTGTTCTTCTGAGACAATTTGCAACTGGTCTTCAATTTTTATTGGTACATTTTTCATTGTTTTACTTTTTGTTCCACAGCTCTCCAGTTTGGAATTTCAGCAGCTATCTGGTTGCTAGGGTCCAAATTACCTCAGTAGCCAGGCAGTGGTTTGCGAGAGTGACTGATATATGAATAGTTGAAGGGCTGAATAGAAAGATAAATATTAAAAAGTAGCAATAACAATAACATTGTAGCCTCACAGAGCAATAGTTTTTGGCTGCCGGGGTCAGCAACTCCCATTTGAAAGCTGGAAAGAGGCAGAAGAATAAGGATTCAAAAACTATAAAAGATAAAAAATGAAGACCAACTGAAAAGTTGCTTAGAATTGGCCATTCTACAACTTTTTAAAACTACCTTCAGAATGTTGAAAGCCGGGCAGAAGGTTCTGACCCAGACAGTCCCTTAATAAACCCAGTGGCAACCCTTCCCTCATCTCTGGCTTCTCACTGCAGTACAACCATCACTACAATCACCCCTGTGTGTTCCAACATACAGCTGCATCATGGGCCACTGCATTGGACTTTATTGCTTCAGATTGTGCTCACACACACATACATTTTGAATTTTTAATATATTGAAAAATCACTATCATGCTTATAAACAGCAAGAACCCTAGTCATATAGATAGGCATAAGATTGTGTAAAGTGTTGTAGACTTTTTCGGTAGTTTCAGCTACAGGTGGCTTATAAAAGGGAAACCAAAAGCTTGGAGAATGCGGGCATCGATCCCGCTACCTCTCGCATGCTAAGCGAGCGCTCTACCATTTGAGCTAATTCCCCTTCCGTGGGAGGTTTCAGTATCTGCTCTTAAAAAGTGAATAGACATGTCAGTAAGCCGCTCTCACCAATAGAATAACAGGACTACATTTCCCTGCCTGCCTTGCTTGGAACCCAGTGCGCATGATCGCTGTGTGAGTGACAGCAGGGGCGTTGCTTGGTGTCAGACTGAGCGCTGCTTTGGCTCTCGCACCCCCGATAGCAACAACTGCACCGGGCGGAGGATGTAAGAGACTGGGGGTGAAAGAAGGGAAGCGACGCTAGCACCCCCGGATTCCCCTAGAACAGTGAGCGTTTACAGTAAGTCGATCATTTTCATTGTTCTAACGGTATGACTGGGGCAGCATCCTGCATCTGTTCTCCGCATGGGCTCTGGGCAGGCGCCTATAGGTACATACATAGCGCTCGGCTATAAATATCCCCGGTACGGTGTGCGCTGCTGCGCTGTGTATCCCTCCGAGCGGAGCGCTCACTTCTTATGGGGCGAATGCGCCACCGAGGGGCTTTGTGGGACCCCCAGGATCCCAGTGGGGACCAGGGCAAGCGCTATTCTATTGGAACAATTACATGTGGGCGGTAATTATGTACGATCTGGCACCATACCCTCGCTAATTAAACCGGGGGTAATTAAGCAGCGTTCCTGTGTCTGGCACAGATTTGTATCCCGCAAATTCAGGCCGAGTTTACCCCGTTTTCCTTTTACCCACCCTAAAGTGTTTGTGTGCCAATGTAAGAAGATGGAAAAGTGTTTTTCGCTTGTTTTATCGCATGTATATCGCATGGGGAGGGAGTCGTTTCTTTTCTACTCGGTAATGGGAGCGGGGATACCCGGGCTCCAGCTGCTGCTGAACATCCCTCCTTCCCTTCCAGGAGCCGCTCTTTGGGACTCGCTTGTAGATTAATGAGACGGGATGGTAGTGGGCAAATAATACAGAGCAGCTGGCAAATAACTACTACAGGCTGGTAGTCTTGGTATCCTCGGTATCCTCAGTATCCCCGACTCTTTGGTATCCCCGACTCCTTGGTATCCCGACTCTTTGGTATCCACGACTCCTTGGTATCCCGACTCCTTGGTATCCCCAACTCCTTGGTATCCCCACTGACACACAGGCTATATGCTTGTAAACTTAGTCATAGCAGTCACACCATTATAGGTACAAGAGTGGGAAATCTGTTAATTGTGTCTCTCATTGTGCCCCATAGTTTAAGAACCCACTTTGTTATTTTCCCTTAAAGGCAGACCCAACAGGAAGAAATGTTCACACATTCTTAGGCAAATCCTGTGGATTTTCTATGTTCCATCCTTTGCTGTGCTGGTGTTGGAAAAACAGTGCAAATAAGGTACATATAAGACCACCATTAATCTTGGGGCCACATATTACAAAGTTAGTAGGGCTCTCTGACCAGGGGTCATAGTTATTAGGCCACTAGTCACCTAAACCCCCTGGATGGCAGGCCCTGCCAACAAGTAAAATAGGGCCCCCATGGAGAAAAAAGGCTCCTCCTATTTACTGAAATCCAGACCATGCCCATTCATTAAAAGCCCCACCCCCATTTGTGTCCCATGCATGACTCTTTTCCATCTTTGAGCCCCAACTTTGGGCCACTGACTGCAATACCAGTGTATCCCCCTGATGGTGGCTCAGGACACACACATTAATGATTTGTATCCAGTTTGTAGCCAAAATACCTGTAAATCAGCAGCGTGGTACAGGTATAGGACCCATTATCCAGAATGCTCGGGACCAAGGGTATTCCAGATAAGGGGTCTTTCCATAATTTGGATCTCCATACCTTAAGTTTACTAAAAAATTAATAAAACATTAATTAAACCCAATAGGATTGTTTTGCATCCAATAAGGATTATTTATATCTTAGTTGGGATCAATTACAAGGTTCTGTTTTATTTCTACATAAAAAAAGGAAATCAGTTTTAAAATTCTGAATTATTTGCTTATAATGGAGTCTATGGGAGACGGGCTTTCCGTAATTCTGAGCTTTCTGGATAATGGGTTTCCGGATAAGGGGTCCGATACCTGTATTTATTAATTTCTTTTCAAGTTGGGTTTTTGTTAATCTCTTTGTATCTTAGACCAAGTGGGTAAATATAAGTTCACTTGTTGCATGTGTTATAGTTTGGCCTACTCTGTAGTAGCTGACAAAAGGACTATGTTGGTTCTGTCGCTCTATTATCTTGGGGTCACTGTAACTTATACACTTTATACACATTGGCATTTGGCCTTCTATTGAAACTGTCCAACAAAATATATGGCATGCAATTAATTTAATGAGCCTGTCAGTCACATGATGTGCTTGCATTGAGTTTTTTTGTAATAGAATCAGGTGCAGTGTTCACATTGGATCTTACTGATCCTGTGGAAATGAGTTTTCTTGCAATTTCCAAGTGTTTCCTTGTGTAATATAATATACAATATTGGAGAAGTGCTATAGTGCAGTAACACACTCATGTAGTGTTGGGTGCAAGATGTAATTCCAATTGGCAGGTGTTGGCAACTAATAATCAAACAGAACAGGTGACATTACAGACTTGGACAACAGGCTTTATAAAGAATAAAGGGCTGAAATGTTGCCTGATATAAATAAAACATCCTTTACACTTTTTGGAGTGCTGTTTTGTTCTTTGTGATTCCTACAAATTTGACAGCCAGCACTGCCTGTCTGTCTGTACCACAGCAACCCAATCAACTCACAGCAGCTGAGCATGACTAGTGGAAATTAGCTCAGTTAAGAAACAGAACTAAAACCAGGTAGACACAGTCATTGAGCAAATGAGCGACCGGAAGAAAAAGAGAACACTGATTCTTTATTAAAGTTATTGTCTACAGAAGAATAGGGAATTTAAAAAATAACAAACTTATTTAAAATAGGTGAAGCATGTTTTAATGTTGGCTAAACCAGGAGATGAAGAAGGATGGGGAGTATTGTTGAAAAATACTATTCTACAGGAGCAAGAGACGCATATTGGGTGTCTGTGGTTTGCAGGCAAACACTAAATAAAATGATTTTTGGCTGATTTAGCCACCTATGCGCTAAGCCAAATAAGGCTGATTTGATTATTTGGCCCCCTGTCCAACAGTTGGATAATAACACTGTCCCATTGGGAGAAAGATGCATTAGTGCACCAATGCGGTCCTCTGGCCAATTTTTGGTGAGATATCTGTCAGGAAGGAGGTTTGGGATGGCCACCCTACACGGTCTGAAGTGGCCAAATAGGCAGCTTAACTTAGGCTGCATGGCCAGCTTAATGCTACATTCAAGTATATATGCATGGGAGCTAGCATGCCTAGGGTACAGAAAATAGGCCTCTTAAAAGGTAAAGGTCCATTTATGTCATTTAAAAGGCTTTGCAGCTGTAGTACATGGTGAGCATGGTTGCATTTTGGGATATGTTCTAACCTGAGACACTCTTTACATGTGCTAGTGCAATGCATTGCAGATATCTCATATATTTTTAATAGAACACTAAATATTCAAGTTATTTGGGATAACAAAATGGTCTGTGTATTTGTTTCCTCATACAATATTTATCTAGGTTTTTTGTCTATGGCAGAATAGGTACTATGGTACTATATCACATATCCTGGGGCCATATAACAACATAGGGATGTAATACAAAAGTTTCTTCATGATCCTAAAGTGGCAGCCGCTCCAATCCCCACATAACCAAACACATGTCACCTCTTGTTTTTTGAAAAGTTACGACCATTACTTACTCCAGGACAATTCCTGTAAGTAGCTATGCTGCATCTCTGGTGCGTAGCCATAACTGTTTTACTTAACATTTTAACCTGTGAATATGGAATCTAAAGAACATTTTGTACATATAACATAACAGGAAGTTGCGCTGACCACTACAAAATTTTACCTGAAGTGGGGTTGCAAACATTGTGTGACCACACAATAAAAGCAAATGAATTTGCACTCACCCATACCTATATATTTAGTAGCAGATATGTGGTGTGTAATGTGCACTACATTAATGCCTTTGCTTATTTAAAAGAATAGATTTTCGGCTCAGTATATTGCAATAGATATTCAGTTATTTATTCAGTTACATCAAAGGTAAAGACAATGGTTGAATGGTTTATGATAAAAAACTATTTTTTAAAAACATTTCACAGAAAATATTGTTGTCCGATTACATCAAAGTTAACAGTGGTTGACATCATAAAAACATAATTTTTAAAGGGGTAGAGTTTTGGTTAAAATGAATTTCATTTGTTTGTAATAGAGGGATCATTTATAATGAATTTTTTGGTGCCTCCTAGCAAGTCTAACTGCAATGACTTTTATAATGATAACAGCAGGCTTACATATAGGATCTGTTGCCACATTTGCAACCTTGGAAGTCTGGAAAAGACCTTCCTGTAGCTTCTCTTGAATACTATACTAACATTGAACGCAGGGCGAGTGGCAGCTGAGGAGGGGCAGCCAAAATGAGCCCTTAAGTTGTTTTTGCTTTTGCCATTCATACATGAACTAAATATGATCTGGGGCCCATCCTCCTATTGTCTCATTCTTTCATTGTCACATAGATTTTTAGTTTGTTGCTGTTCACAGTGTACTGCAGTAGCAGGGCGACAAAGTGAACATGTTTCTGTCATGATTCATCTAGGGCCAGACTGGCAATCTCTGGGTTCTGGTAAATGCCAGAGGGGCTGCTGTAAGATGCCATATACAGTCACTATTTATTGGACCCATGGGCTGCTGTTTAGGCCTCTGTGTACTTAAGCCAGTAGTTTGAATCCCAATCTCGACCTGTTTTGCTTCCTAGGACTTATGGATCATATAAAGGAAGTATCAGAGCCTTGTGCAGAATCTACTAGTCTGTACTGCCCTTTAGTAGTCTCATTTTAATATGCTGTAAACAGATAGCTTTGCTGGAACCTATCTCACTGCCAGCTTCTTTGGTGGGCAAAACACATGTTTTGTACAGTCATGACCCGGTAGCTTTTGTCAGTGCTACAGATGGCACTTGGGACACAATTGTGGTTTTATGTATAGAGTTTGTTTACAAATAATGTCTCTGATACCTATCTATATATTATATGATATATACATATGACAGATCTGTGATATATTAAATGTTAGTGTTATATCCATTAGCTGCCAATGGGAACATTTTGAGAACATTTGCTGGATCCTAGTATGTGTCCAGCCCTGGTTTCACCAAGTTTTATAGATTTTTTTGTTTTAAATGTTTGAAAGGATGCATACAAAGAAAATCCTGTATAAGTGTTCTTATTTCGCTTTCAGAATACTTAGAAGGTGGCAGAAATCAGAAATCAGCACCTTCCAAGCAGAAGAAAATTAAGCAAGCCTTTATTATAACGCCATGGCTTTGACATCAAACAAAAATGTTTCAGGCCGCTATTGGCCCATTTCAAACTATCAGAGATCAAAATAGTTACAGGAGGATGTGCTCTTCAAGGACCCCTTACAGGCATTCATAACTGACAGGCAGACAGGCAGTTGTTTCATGGGCTGGGTGTTGTTTTACCACATCCTTTTGCAGATATGAAGACTTACATTGGTTGTGTTCCTTTCTGTCTTATAGTTCTTGTAAAGCACATAAATCCTAATCTAATGTATGTTGTACAAATTTCCATTATTTATAAAGAGCATGCCTTAGAAGTCATGTACCATATGGTTTTGAAGCTGTTAACGTTAAACACTTGGTCTCGTTGTATAGCTACTATTGAATAATTTATTTAAAATAAACTATACATTTTACTCATAACAGAAACTGCCAGTTATCACTCTGTGTGAAATATCCACAATTACCCCAGGAAGTCGTATTATTCGCTATAGCAGGTGAGATAGTGTGAAAGCATTACGAATAGTGTGTCGTGCTAACAAATGTGACTTAGCATGGGTTTTAAGATACTTATAGACTGTACAAAATAATCAGAACACGATGATGTGAAACATATTATTTGGCAAGAGATTTTTACATTCTTCATCAAGCACAAAACATTTATTCTAAACCTGGTTTCCTGCTAATAATACACTGTATTTTATAGGGATTTGTATAGCCTTTCATTTCCAGCTGATGCAATTTGAAATCTGCCATTTCTGAAAAATGCTTTGTTATTGCATAAAAAGAGATTACTAATTATACAGGTTCTTAGTTGCCGCATCACTTTTCCACCACTTCCAGTTACTGCCATAAAGCTTCAATAGAACAGTACAAGTCTTATTTGGGATGCACACACAGCGGTGGTGTTTGACATTAAATCCATTTTTAATGAAGCATCTCCTGGGGCTCTGTTTATAATCATCAAGACCTCCCAACAAGAAGAGATGCATCACCTTTAAAGGACATTTAAAGTTTATTTGACCCCCCCTATGAAATAGATTGCTAAGCTTTTCCTTAGGCCAGTGCTCCAGTTAGATGAAAACTGCAATGGCCCATGGGAAAGCTACCTAAGTACTACGCCTGATTAGTGTTCTGCACAATACAGTAGATCTGCCGGGTTTAGGGCCATGGCAGACATGGAGATTAGTTGCCTGCGACAAATCTCCCTTGTCGCAGGCGACTAATCTCCCTGATATGCCATCCCACCAGCTTGTAAATTGCCGGTGGGATGGCATATGTGGCGACGCTATTTCCAGAAATATGCCATCTCACCGGCGATTTACATTCAAGCTGGTGGGATGGCATATCGGGGAGATTAGTCACCCGCGACAAGGGAGATTTGTTGCGGGCGATTAATCTCCCCGTCTGCCACGGCCCTTATAGTATTGCGCATGCGTAAACACGGATTTTCATAAGGGATACAGATAGGAAAGGTAAGTAAAATGCCGGTGCGGCACAGCCTCGTGCAGTTTTTTCCTAATAGGAGCACCAGCCTGGGACCCCCTAGTGAAATACACTTTACATTCCATTTTAATTAATTTTTTGTGTGATGTAGACAGTAATATTCTGACACAACCTGAAACTGGTCTTTATTTTTTATTATCTTGCTTTTTGTTCAGCAGGTCTCCAGCTTGGAATTTTCACAAGTATCTAGTTGCTAGTGTCCAGTTTACCTTAACAACCAGGTAGGGGGTTGGAGAAGTCATTTCTGTATTTAGGATAAAATGGTTTCTAAAAGAATTACTCGGACGTACACCTCCTGGTAGATAAATAGGAGAGGATCTGAATGCAAACATCAGTAGTAAAAAGTCTGGAAAAAGGCATGTAATTTAATCTATAAAAATGAAGGCAACGCATAAATTGACTTTTTTTGCCCATTGCAGTTTAGTTGCAACATGTTTTTATCAGCATGTTTGCCATTCAAGTTGTGTCGTTGAGAAAAAACAGAGTTTTCTGTTTTGTGTCAAAACCTCCCCAGCTCTCCCCCTGTCCTGTTACGTGGCTCAGAAGAAATTGGCAACATAGGAGCCTTTTTTTCTATGAAGAACAGTAATAGCATAGTATAAGCTTCTCTAACAAGGTAGGACATTGTGTATGCTGTTGCACAGCTAAAAACTCCTTAACTGCAGTGTAATTTTCCCTAATGAGATTTTGTCAAAATTTCACTGTTTAACAAATAGTGAATTTTTTGCTTTGCTAAGAATAGGAGATTCTATAAAATACTAAAAGATAACTTAAAAAGTGAGCAAACCACTATAATCAGAAATTACTTTGCCCTTCAGAATTAAAAAAAACAAACAAACTACAGCTAGTGCATTATGTATAATCCCACCTACATTTTTAAGAGCCTGTTTCATTATAAATAAGAAGCGTTATATAAACTAGGCCAATAGATATTATTTAACTGATACTGTTAACAATGTATCCAACAGTCAAAGGCTGATGCTCTCACATTGCCTATGCCTTATCTCTTCAAACCTCTTCTTGCCTCTTTTGCATTACAGTAGGTCAAGGGGGTTGGGTGGGGGGGTGCATCGCGCTGCCACTTTTCCTTATGGCAGGAGCGGCCCTGCCTGTTCAGCCACCATTGCTTTAGAAACTCAGTGAAACTGTATATGTCTCAAGTTTTTTCCCCAAAATACAAATTGCAAGATACAATTAAAGTCAGCAGAAATATTTAGGTGGCAAAGAAATCTACAAGCAATCTACAAGTCTACAAATTGGTGCCACTCGATGACTTTAAATTACTGGACAGATAACAGGGGATTTTTACATGACTGTGTAAAAAAAAACTGTAGGATGGTAATAAAATTAGTTTAGGTCTTAATGGTAGGATTGGTAGACCAGAAATTGTCATCTTTTAATTCATTCAGTGTTTCTTTAGAACAAACAGGCCTGAACAGGAAATTTCTAACTTGTTTTGAATTATATACAATTTGTATTTGAAGAAACTGTTTTCTGTTGTCTCATCAGCTTTAACCACTGTATGTAATAAACCCCATACATGTATTTCTGAGTGCACAATTGGCTTTCAGTGGGACTTCCTGACTCATGGGAGCAAGTAATACACAGAATAAAATTCATTGCCAAATGAATCTAAGGCGCAAACACCATCAGTTGTGACACGTTGCAGAGATTTTACATATGTGTTTTTGACTTTAATTTGTAAAAGGAACTTTGCAATTTGGCTGTAAGTTTAATGTGCTACAGATGGTACTGAATTCAGACTGTAAGGCTAATGGCACACAGAGTTGTGTAGCAACTGAAAGGGAATTGCTGTCATCCCTTGCTTGTTATTGCAAATAGGTTTAGATATTATGGGTAGGATCTATTATCCAGAATGCTTTTTTCTTCAGTAATAAGGAAAGTAACATCACAGTGCGATGCATTGTGGGTTATGTAGTTCCTGCATACTGTCTGTAAGTGGTTACAATTTGTAACATCAGTGTTTTAGTCCCTCCTCCCCTGCCAGGATTTCAAATAATGCAGAAAGAGAACTGTTTTGCAGCTGGATTTCAACATATAAATATGGTATTTATTCATACTTTTTGAAGGGACAGATTACAGTGATGGTATATTGGGGGTTTCTATGTTATGTGGGGCTCTTTAACAAATTTTGGTGTAGAGACCAGAGTTCCCCTTTAAATAAACCCAATAGGATTTCTTTGCCCCCAATATGGATTTTTTTTTTATAACTTAGTTACTGTCTGTATAAAATACTGTTTTTTATTAGTATATGTAAAATGGCTTTCCTGTAATTAGATCCAGTACCTGTATATACAGTATTGTGGAACAGCTTATTGCTTAAAGAGATGGAAACCAAAATTCACAATACTCCCTTCAGTGAGTCACAAGCAAACTATTTTCCAATTCACAATATGAATTAAACAAAACAGTTCCCACAACTGATGTTCTGTGAGTGGTTATTAAACAAAAAAAAGAAAGAGCTCTGACACCATGGATGGCTTCAACACTAATCCACAAAAGGTTTTTGTTTTAAAGGTTTTCGCCTCTGTTATTCTCATATGCCAAGGCAATGGTGGTTTTCACTAGACTTTGCTCAGTAAACACTCAGATTTATTTAAAACCACAATTTCTAGTTACTGTAAAGTTTGTACATACAACCAGGCACATTCAGTTGCAATTACTATTTCATTTGACAGTCATAAGGCTGATGTCCCACAATCTCACGTATTAGTTGCCCACAATAGACTGACAATATCGCTTTTAATGGTTGTTTTTGCTGATGGGCAAATTTTACTTTTACATTACATTAACATTTATTTATAAAGCGCCAACATATTCCGCAGCGCTGTACAACAAGTGGGTTTCATACATGGACATACAGAGTAACATATAAAGCAATCAATAACCGATACAAGAGGTGAAGAGGGCCCTGCCCAAAAGAGCTTACTTTTATTTTTTTTATTGTTTCACAATAATCTTGGTCGTGCAATAATAAAATGATCTTTTAAAAATAGGACCAGATTAATGGAAACCAGCTTTTTATAATCAAGGTCACAGTTTCAGTTGACCCTGGCCAAGAACTTCAGACATAAAGGGCCTCAGATAAGGGACATAGTAGTGCAAGCAACCTTCTATGTATAGTGCTCCTGGCATAGGAAATTGAGCTTTAATGCCTTGTCTGCCTTTCTTCTAAAAGATAATAACCGCTTAGGCTATTTTTGATCATACCCAAGTCATATTTTGAATTCTTTGTTTCTGCCAGCTCTGCTAGAAGGATATTTCTTAAAGTCACTTTCAAGACTAAGCTTTAAGCTACGTAAAAAATGATAAAACACGATGGTTTGTGGTTTAGTTCTGTGCTAATTTACATTTTAGAGAGAAGTTACCCTTCCTAGTTAACACCCCTATATAACAAAAAACTCTTCCTTACCCCTGAAACTGATATACGGACTGTAGCAGGGGACAGGGAGGTGTTTTTTTTATCTCTGTTTAACCCTTATTTTTTCGATTATAGTGGAAGGTTAGAATGATAAAAACAAAACAATGATCTAGTAGTGTTTTATGATACAAAAACTATTTTTGAAAATGAATTAAATTAATATACAGAATCCATTTCCAAAATAAGTTTTCATCTGGCCCTGGAGTTTTTATAACTTGAAAACAACATAATAATTTGCCCCTAATGGTGGTGCTTCTTTGGATTTTTTGAATATTGTTTTATTTATATTAAGGTGATTCTTTACCCCCTTTAAACTCAGCACCTTATCTGCTTGTCTATAGGCCCTCTCTGGCAGATATTTGTCCAAAAATTGGGCAGATATCAATCAGACATAGAGCTGGGCGGTATGACCAAAAATTTATATCACGGTATTTTTCAAAATTATATCGGTATCACGGTATTTGACGGTATATAAATAAAAAAATAAATAATAAATATTGGTGGCACATTTTTATATTCTTCCCCACAACATTTGCATATGCTTCTTAATGCCTGGTAGATAAAATTCACTAGGAGTCTTCTGGCCTTAAATTAAATGTATTGCTGTAATGGGAAAGTTCTTTTACTTACAGGGTGTTTAAGAGCTGCAGCCTGTAGATACTCATCCGTTCAACTCCCGGTACCTCCTGATACCCATTTCTAGTTTCAGGAGTTAACAAATGCCTATTTTCCATGCCTACAGCTTACTTACTCTGCAGTTATGTTTGCTTTGATTTGTTGGAGCCATGTACATGTAGTACCTGTTAACAACACCAAGCCAAAAAGAAATGAGGTGTGCAGCGTGGGAAATTATTTGCCCACGCCCATTTTTTGTGACCACACCCCCTAAAAAATTTTTGCTAATGAAGGTGAAATTGCCCTCTAAGGTACAAGTCTCAGTTCCCCCGAGAGACCTGTTTAGCATATTAGTTACAATTGTATCTGAGTGCAGGCATTGACTGTTGAGTATTCTGGGCTCTCTGCCAAAAGCTACTTATCTAATTAAGTTTGAGAAACTTTATATCTTTTTTAGCTTCAGTGCAGGAGATCAAAGGGAAATGAGGGACTTTTCAATAAGAATCCGGGACTGTGGGCTGAGCTGTTAAAATCAGGACCCGTGAAAACTGGGACAGTTGGGAGGTACTGTATGCCAAGCAAAAGCAGGTTTAGAATAAGCTATCTGTCAACCAGGTACTGTATGCCTGATCTGCAGCTCTCTAGGTGCTGAATTACAGCTTCTTCTGCAAACTGAATCCATTTAAGATGTTGCAGTTTAACTTCACAAACTGACAATTAGACCATAGGACTTATTTACAGAAGCCTCAGATACTACATGCTCATTTATCCAGCACTTCCAGCATATCTCTAGCATTGTGCACTGTCATCTGTACGACACCTAGATAAGAGGGTGGGAGAGTAGACTTCTACATGCCAGCACCAGCCCAACTTATGAATATAGCAGGGGTGGGCCAAGCCGACCGGGCGCCCTAGGCAACCTGCTCAGCAAACTCCGCCCACCCCCCAACGGCGCATGCGCACCAAAGCACAGGAGGAGGCGCAGGGGGGGGCGGTGCGATTAGATCGTCATTGCCTCCACCGCTAATGACAAGCGACGGAGGCAATGACAAAGTAGCACTAGGGGTAGGCAGGAGAGGCTCCTGCCTGGCGCCCCTCAATCATTGCGCCCTAGGCAGCTGCCTCTTCTGCCTACCCCTAGTTCTGGCCCTGGAATATAGTATAGCATTCCTGATCCTATAGGCCTGTGTCTGTGGCAACTCACAGCAGGGCATGATATAAAGTGCAAAAAAAACGAGCCAGCAAGTTATTGATGTGTATTAAAAGAATATAGATTTATGGAAGAAGTAAGTAATTTCATTCACTTTACAAAACACTTGTAAGCAGTGCAGTTTTTGTCTCCAGTACTCAAAGGGGACTGAAATAAAGTCAAACGAAGGGTAACTAAGATAGGCTGGCCTAGTTGGCATTGCTTACACTGGAGAAGAGGGGCTTTATAGTGGCTGTGATCACTATAAAGTTCAAAGGGGATCATATCATATTCTCTCTGCTGCCTTATTCCAAGTAGGTCTTTACAGAGGACACAATTGCATCCCTTGCGACTGGAAAAATGAAACTCATTTACAGGGAAGGGTAGAGTACAAAGTGCAAAAACACACACAAACCACCATGGTTTTATCAACTTGTGAACCCTTTTCACTTTGGGTACAGTGTTAATAGGAGGCAGGACTGGCTATCTATGGATTCTGGTAAATGCCAGAGGGGCTGCTGTAAGATGCCATAGACAGTTACTATTTATTGGGCTTGTGGGGCTGTTTTGGCCATTTTGTGCTTGAAATGCCAGGGCCTATTTTGAATCCCAGTCCAGGCCTTATAGGAGGTGGGCTGGGGGTGACAAGTAGATGTTTTTTGTTTTACCCCTTAACTTGCACACCGTTTCTAAACACAAGTTGGGAGGGCTTGTGAGGTGCAGAGAGCAGCAAGGGCCTAGATGGAACGATTATTGAATAAACATTATTTTACCTTCCTTAGTGCTCTAGCAGACCCTTTGGAAATGAATCCCAGGAGGTTCCATCTTAATGTGCAAAGCTTCAGATAGAATTTGTTTCCACCTTCTTCTTGTTCAGGTCTAACTTAAGCAGGTATATCTAGTGCAAACTGGACTGAACTTGCTGAATGTGTGCCTTTTTTCTGGCTCATCTACTATATTAATATGTATATAATAGAAATAGTTTTTCAGTCAGACCCTCACTAGGGCCTCTATACTGTCTATACACCTGTTGGCTTAATCAGTTGTTTCACCCTTATGTGCATTTGGAGTCATGAATAATGTGTATCTGTGGAACTTTATCTGGTGTTATATATAAAGTTGAGGGGCTTTGTCTAGGGCCATGTAATATACAGTTTTAACTGACACTGTTCATAGAAAAACTTTGCTTCATACTAGGCAGATACTTATTGAAAAATCAGAATTTAGCACTATAAAATCTAACTATTAATGATTTACATTAGAAAGAGCTATTCGGCCCAATAGGCTGACCCTACCCTTCATCTGTTGCCATGCATAATATGCAGAGCTATATTTGGAGTTTAATTTTATATGCAAAACTTTATCTGATGCTAAGTATGATTTGGTGAGATAAAACTTGTATGAGATTCAGAGCTTAGGATAGGGATACAATGGCAGATTTTTCTTTTGTCTTGTATTTACAGAGCCTTATTTGGTATTGTATGTATAATTTTTATCTTAAGGCTTCTTGGACCTTTAATCCAGCCCTGAATGAATACCAATAAACATTTAGATTTGCTGATTGTTGATATTGCTGATTCCATTTAGATGATGTTATGATGTCAGTTACCACTTCCTGAATGAGAGCAGAGGGCCGAAGCATAGAACCTGACAGACTACAGAAAGAGAATAAATAAATATCAGAGCTATAATTACAGTAATTCACAATGCACAAGTAAATATCCTAAGACTGAAAGATGGAGCCGCCATGGATACTGGAAAATGAGTTTGTGCCACTAACATCCAGCCTTCTCAGCCAGATATCCCTGGATTGTGATCCTTCCTAGCACTGCATATATTTTAATGTGGTGCCAAATCAGTGTTATTTTGTTCATTTATTCAGTAGTCCATTAGACCTTTTTGTTTTTAACTTTGTAGTTATTCATATGTATTTGCTTAAAAGTGTGCATAAGTTTGTACAAGAGTAAATAGTTGGGAGGAGCTGATGAGCAAAGTAGCACCCCTTGTATTTATTATACCACTTGGTCTGTGACTTGTTTTGTGTCATATGTCTGTATATGTGTGTGCGGGTTACACATATCCAAAAATAAAAGGAAAAGGCAAATCCTATGCTAAGCACCTCCCCTCTTGTTGTCACAAACTTATTGTGCAGAATTTAGCATTATAATATCAATTACATTGCTGTAAATGGGGAAAGTATTTTCCTTTTTTTTTCTGCCTGGGAAATTGTATCATTGCCCTTAGGATATAAGTGGCTTATTTATAATGTAACTATACAGTATATATAAAGACAGATATCTATCACCTTGTCACCGTGTCTATCTATCACCTTGTATATGACTTGAAGAAATACAGTGGAACCCCCATTTTATGTATTCAGGGAATGTATTATACATTATATATTGGTGGGATAAAAAAAAAAAAGTAAAATTCAGGAAAACTTAAAATCAGTGAATGTAAAATAAAGGTGTCACTGTATTATGTCAAATTGAATTTTTCATATACATCATACATATTACAACTCTGCCAGAATGGGACTGCATAGTTTAACCCCGTGCACCATTACTCAGCACATATGTGCAAATTTAAAGGGCACCTATCATAGGAAAATTGTTCTGAGTGCTATGCTTCCGTTCAGTGCGCACAGGCATTTTGGGACTCCCTCCTGGTGGGGGTGGCATAGAGGGAGAAGCTCTCCTAGCCAACAACTCTGGACAAAGTAACTTTCGTATGATAGGTACACTCTAATGTGGCTGAACCCCCCCACTCATCATTCTGTTAGTATAATACAATCTAGCATGGATGAGGAATTTCACACCAGTAGCAACGCCATAAAGGCATATGGGCAGGCATAGGAGGCAGTTAAAACATATGAACAACATTTTTGCTGGTGACGTGTTTAAATGAAACTGAAAACTAAGTTAAGCAGGAGTATCAGCCACTGAACATTTGGGTGTATAGGTTCAGTCTCCAAGCCTATACCATTAAACTTTTTTTGTCTAACTTTGCACTAACTAGATGGGTCCAAGATGATTCTTTGTGATAGGGGTCTGTGAAGGTGGTTTATGAACCAATTAAATCTTGGGGGGAGGGGGAAGTGCATTCTGGGATACAACATGATGATTGCGCTTAAAATTGCACTTTGCTTACTGCACTTGCAGACATACATGTGCCCAAAGTGTCCCCGGTTGAGCATTTCTGCTACTAGCCCCATGCATGCACAACGCACTTTTTGTAAAATGTATGAGCTGATCGATAGCTGAGAAAGACAGGCCTGATGCATTTTGCCTTGGGTGGTGGTGCACAAGAACACAAAACCTGATGCACTGCATTTTGCGCCTTGTTTAAAGGAGAAGGAAAGTCAAGGTGCCAAAATGTTAGGCACCCCCCAGTGACTTAAATCGCTTACCTTTTACCCCGGGCTGGTACTCCTGTTAGAAGAAAACCACACCCGTACCTGCAGCGAGTGCTTCCTTCTATGTCAAAATCCCTGGGCCGGCGCATGCGCAGCAGAGAGAGAAGCCAACTGTTTTGTTAAAGTTCAGCTTTTCACTCCACTGTGCATGCACAAGCACGCGAAGAAGGAAGAGGACACGTTCGCTACAGGTACCCCGGTCTGATGCGGTTTTCTTCTAACAGGGGCACCAGCCCGGGGTAAAAGGTAAGCAATGAAAGTCACTGAGGGGCCTAACATTTTGGCACCGTGACTTAGCCTTTCCTTCTCAGTGGCACCAGCCCGGGGTAAAAAATAAGTGATTAAAGTCTGTGTGCTTTAGCGCACATGCGCATAATGACAATCGGCGGGGGCAATGACTAAAGAGAGCCAACTAGGGGTAGGCATGCGCAGTCGGAGAGGGGTTCCCGATGTGATAGATCATTGCACCCACCATGTCATGACAAGCGGCGGGGGCAATGACTAAAGAGAGCGGACTAGGGGTAGGCAGGTGAGGCTCCTGCCTGGTGCCCCCCAATCATTTTTCCCTAGGCAGCTGCCTCTTCTGCCTACCCCTAGTTCCGGCCCTGCTGGGCATTATTTTGTAGGTGTTATGAGGTAGACAATAAATTTGGCCTTGTCCCTAAAGATAAGTCCAAATGAAGTGAAGTATGTTAAATAGATTCTGTTATGATTTTTATGGTGTACTTTTTAGTTCTAAAAAACACTGTTTATATAGCAAATAATTCACTCTACTCTTTAACATTTTATTATTGAACCAACAAAGATATTTTTTTTAGTTGTAATATTGGTGTGTAGGCACCTTCCCATTGTTCTGCCCTGTTGGGGGGGGAGAGGGGGGTGATATCACTCCAACATGCTTGCAGTGCAGCAACAAAGAGTAACTAAAGCCTATCAGAGCACAGGTCACAATGAAATGAAGAACTTGGCTAGCCCCATGTGAAATTTCAAAATTAAAAATAAAAAATCTGTTTACGCTTTTAAAAACTGGATTTCAATGCAGGACTCTGCTGGAGAAGTTCTATTAACTGACCATATTCCTTTAATATTTCCCTGAATGTTGTAAATGGTTGCTTTCTGTAATACAGTAAAACAGAGGTGTTAGCTACAATATGTCATCATTTCTAATGCCATGAATCTCCTGTCAAGTCTTGTCCTCATAATTTGATCTAAAATGAACTAGGAATAGATAAGTCATTCTGTTGTGCAAAACCGCAAAACCTCCTCGCTGTAAAAGAAACATCACTGACAACGAGCTTGGGGTTTCAGCTTCTTCCTGTGACAGAGGAAGTAAGAGCTCAAGATAAACTAATTGGTTGTGTTAGGTGTGTTTGCGTGCGTCTACATAGCATGTATTCTGCTTATATATATACATATATATATATATATATATATATATATATATATATAAACTAAGATGTATATAATTTTAGTGTATGCAGGTGAAGTTTTGTGCTCTAGGCTTCAGCTGCCTTTTTTTTTATGGCTGGGGCGTTTTAGCAGTTAATATCACTATTGCAACTTAACATGTAAGAGAAATAAAGCTACATTTTTATCCTACACCTCTGTATTGTAATTTCCTGGACTTTACATTCATAGATACAGAATGTTGCCAAATGTATTTTTTTCTATTTACATGTGTGCTCAATCTATTTGTAGCATTAATACTAAGGTACTGTATGTTCAGAGAGAGCCTGTATTTTTCTACTTGCTATTTTGGCCTATTTCAGTCTATATAGCATACACTGTTGGATTTAGAACCATTTACTATGTACATAATGTTACTTAAAAGTAGAATGCTGATGTTGAGTAGTTGACACATTTTAATAATAAATTTAATAAAGGAACTTGGACTAATACACTATAGCAACCACTCATAGTTTTGCTTTTATTAGTGTTACTGCAGTTGACTGATAATAATAATTTATTTTACTGATTTTTTAAGGGAAGTGAGAGAACATCCAGAAGTGCCTTACAGCGTCACCCTTGGGTTGCAACAAATGTGTATTTAAATCAGCTGAGATGCACTTTAGCTTAGCCTTCTGTTTGCACCAGTCGCTGAGTGATGCTCGTCGCTGGGTGAGTGCCAAGGTCCTGGCATCCATTGCTGGTCAAAGTCAGCAACTGACAGCACAACTGTGGTTGTTGTCTCTTGGTAAAGAATGCGAACAGAGTGGAAAGCTGTGATCAGACTTGGGTTATATTGTTATTTATTGCTGCAGTTGCTATGTCTGATGTTTTCCACTGCCCGGTTATTTTCAGCTGGCCAACCCCTAAAGATGTCTGCTAATGACCACATTCTCATTAAGCTGCATCACTCACGTCATTCTTTACAATGTAATACAATACTACAGAAATACTTAGGAGGTATTAAAGGGATTCTGTAATGATTTTTATGATGTACTTATGTACTTTATTTCCAAATTACTCTGTTTACATAGCAAATAATGCACTTTATCATTTAAAATGGTATTCTCAAACCAACAAATGTATTTTTTTTAGCTGTAATATTGGTGTGCCCGAGTCTGAGCTTTCAGAAGGAGCCTGCACTACACAATAAAACTGGTTTCTGATAAGCTATTGTTTTTCCTACTCCATGTAACTTGAGGAGTCCCAAGCCGGACTTGGATTTTTTCACTATTGCATGCTATTCTGATATCTACCACTCTACCCACAATATGAGTGTCAGGTAGATGCTGTCTTGCTATCTTCCTACTGTTCTGCTGATCAGCTGCTGGGGGAAAAGGAGGGGGCGATATCACTCCAACTTTATCAAAGCACAAGTCACATGGCACCCTGGAAAATAAAGAATATGGCTAGTCCCATGTGAATTTTCAAAATGAAATATAAAAAAAATCTGTTTGTGCTTTTAAAAAATGGATTTCAATGCAGAATTGTGCTGGGTTATGAATGCAAAGGACAAATGAACTGTAAATTCACATCTAACTATTCATACTATGGGAAAATAAAATGAAAGTGTTATGGCCTTTTTAACTATTTTCTTTCTAGAGTTGTGTAAATATAAGTTATTCACACCTTGAATCTTTCACCTTAGGCATGTTGTAGAAAATACATTGCCTTAGGGCCATCTCAGAAGCAAGGTCCTACAGAGTATTCTCTTGGTAACTGGATGTTCAGAACACTTGACCTGTCTTGGCTATAGAAGCTCTCTGGATTTGTGTGGGTGGTGTTAATGGATGTCTGTATAAAACAGCAAAATAACTATCCGCTTTAGTGTTCTGGTGCCAGATTTGCACCTGGACTCACCCCTCCAGATGTGCATATCCTTTGCCATGTTAGCTGCAGTGTGGCCTCCGGCAAGCCCCAAAGGGGAGTGGGCCCAGGTGCACTACCCCGGTAGTTATGCCCCTAGTATACAATGCAGAATGAAATTAGAATCCTCTTTATTGTAGAAATAGGGGAAGAGATGTGTTTAAAAATCATGACTAATGAAGTAAGACAGGCATGTATGGTGTAACATGCAGATACAGTAGATGGAAAGGAATAGGCACAAGGGGGAAAGAACGAGATAGATAGTGGACGAGATACACATAGATTGTACAGCATAACAGTCATATGGAGTGGGAGCTGTCGCACAGATGGAGGGAGACAAGAAACCACATGGGTTGAACAGCAAGACAAAGGCACACGGGGTAGAGCAGGACAGGTATTGTCATGGTGGCCAAGCATAGGGGTCTGGGTATGAAAGCAATCGACTCAGATTTTGAATGAGTGGAAATTGTATGATTGTCCATGGATGGGCATATTCTGTTGTTCCATTCATGCAGACAAGGCATTTTGGCAGATTATGTTTTCAGGTTGGATTGACAGGTAAGCTACTAATGGTGGCCCTGTTGAATATAACTAGATGCTCTGTAGACACACTTTGTTACATGAAATTGTCATGTAGCAATTTGATAAACTTACTTGTTTAATGTCTTGGCAGTACTGTTGCTCCTTTCAGTCTGGGTAAATAAAATCCCTAGTTTTTAACACTTCCACCAAAGTAGCAGACTTTTGCAACAGACTTACATGAGGGGTCTGTAGGATACTTTTACTTAATATCTGTAAAAGCTTCGACCCACAAGCTTTCAGCCCTCTCATTTTCCACCACAACCTCTTCCTTTATGCTAGGTTTTAAATCCTGCTTAGTAACCAGACATAGCCCTTCTAATTTTTACAAATTTTCTTGGTCCCTCCGAAACAAAGTGTAGCCTTACTACCCATGTGTATGACTCTTTTAGCTATGTTACAGCAATACCAATGACCATATATTTCTAATCCAGTACCATTACTTCCAGCTTTTCCATTTTACCAGGCAGGCATCTTGCATTATTAAACATACATTTAACACTAGTCCAGAAACCCAATATCCAGAAAGCTTTAAATTATTTTTTTCCCCCCTTTCCTACATAATAATAAGACCATACCTTGTACTCAATGTTAACTAAGCTTCATATGCCCATATCTGGATTATAGAACCCCTATCTCTGCCAGTTTATGTATGGTGCAAATATGACTTCTGGTCCTGCCTTCCATATTTGATATTCCATCAACCTCTTCACCCCCACGCTTTCTTTTGCTATCCACCACGCAGCAATACAAATTGCAAAGCAGAATTAATGAGAGGCCACTTCAGTACTAGGAGGAGATAATTGGTAACAGCAGGCTGGTTGACCTTTATTTATGTTATTGGAACAGCAATTTTTAAACAAAAAGAAGCGAAATGGTTGAGATGCTTTAAATTTTCAGAACAGCACAAGAGCTTTATTTGAATTGCAAAATTAATCAGCATTCAGGCAAAGTTCAAAACACAGGATGAATTATTTATAACCACTCTGGACACAAGTACAAGAGCCCTAAGGGCTGAAATCCAGCCCCTTAGCTCTCATTCACTCGGAACTTAGTCACATAGTTGTTCTCTATGAGGTGCAGAGTCAGTGCTTACAAGTCTAAATGAGAGCCAAGTTTTGGGGTGCCATACATGCCTCCCCCAAGCCTGCCCCTCATGAATACAGCACTGCTTGGTTGGGAATCAAAACAAATCTCTAAAAGTGTTCTACAGAGCTGAGCTTTCTAACTGGAGGCCAGCAAGCTACATGTTACTGTCTAAGATTTGTTTGTTGTCCCCAAACTGCTCAAAAGCTCCACTGACCTATTTAGATAGTATCATCTTTAGTACGGTGCTGATACATGTGTGGGATCCCTTATCTAGAAAGCTCCAAATTACAGTCCATGTCCCATAAAGATTTTTTTAAAGTTATTTCCTTTTTTTTGTTATAATAGAACAGCACCCTGCATGGATCGATTTTCATTCATTCATAATGGTGGCAAACAGTCTTATTGGATAAAATGAAAAACAGCAGCACTCCGGAAATGTTGAAGAAAAAAAGTGACTTTACTCAAGTGCACAAGGCAACGTTTCGGGCCTCAACCCAGCCCTTTATCAAGCTTGATAAAGGGCTGGGTTGAGGCCCGAAACGTTGCCTTGTGCTCTTGAGTAAAGTCACTTTTTTTCTTCAACATTTCCGGAGTGCTGCTGTTTTTCATTTTATCCTGGATATTGTTTTACCCTGGCTGAGGGTTCAGTGTGCACCTGGGGCTACAACTAGTCGGATTGTCCATTGTGTAGCACACCTTAATCAATTTGTTGATAAACAGTCTTATTGGGTTACTTAGTTTAAATGAATTTTAGCAGATTTAAGCATATGGTGATCCAAATTACAGAAAAATCCCTTATGCCCAACATTCTGTCTAAGCATTGAAAGCCTGAGCATGATTAATTCTCACAATGGACACCTATAGAAAATTGGGAAAACTGAAAATATTACCCCTGGGGAAAATATATTGTGACCTCACAACCGCCCCATGCCTGGCTAAGAAAGCTGGTAGAGGTTGCAACCCTAAACAGTAACTTGTACTTCATTCCAACTAAGATATAATGAATCCTTATTGGAGGCAAAACAATCCTATTGGGTTTAATTCATGTTTAAATGATTTTTTAGTAGGCCCAAGTATTCTGCATAACAGGTTCCATACCTGATTGTATGATTGTAAACCATGGCATTCAGAGATAGTTTTCCATTATGTCTTCATTTTACATTTTTCAGGCCATCGAAACATTTCCCTTTTTTTTCTTTTGCAGCAGGATTGGAATTTTAACTTGTAATTATAAAATGTGATTACTCTAGTAAGCTGGTAGTTGTTAGAAAGTCAGAATGGTTTATGAATAAAAAGATAAACAATAAAATATTGGTTTATTATAAAACTGAAGCCTCATGTTTTTAGTTGCTCTTGACAATCAAATTGCATTTTTAGTAGCAGGTTGGAAAAAGTCACAATATCAAGTTTGTCTAAAGGGGAAGTTCCCCTTTAAATTGTATATCCCCTTTTTATGGGAACCAACTGTATTGAAAACTACAATATTCTGTTTCCATTACCAAATTTCTAAATAGATGACCCTTCTGGCAGCGATCCATATTCCATAATGTCAAGCTTCTATTTATTTACTCTCCAATTAAAAGCACAAGCTTTTTACGGTTTAGAATATAAGGTCATAGTTTGCTTCCTTAAAAAGAAGAGAAATCTAAAATTAAAATGTCCTGCTTAAAAATAGCTGTCTTCATATTCTGGAAAGTAAAACCTGAGAAAGACATTCAAACCATAACACTCTATAAATATTTCTTAATGTGTTGGTCTTCTCGGGCACATGGATTCCTTGTGATGTAATTAGAAAAATAATGTGATTGGTATAGGGTTTCAATTGCTGCCAAGGTTGCTGCTCAATATTTTTTCTATCACGGATCGGCATTTGTTTTCTCCGGGTTCTTTGGTTTCCTCCAAATTTCAGAATCATACACGGTAACCTGTATGGGTCCTGATAAAATTGACCACAGTCTGTGTGAATGTAAAAGCGCCCTTAGGTTAATGCCACATGAAGAATGCCACATGAGAATATGCACCATACGCTTGAAACGCCCCCTATCTGAGCCTGCACCCAAATGAATTGAATATGCTTGGGTGCAGGCACATGTAGCCACTTTCTGCATAAAAACACAAGAAAATGCAAAGTCTCACATTTTTATGCGGATATCGGCTATATGTGCCTGCACCCAAGCATAATCAATTCATTTGGGTGCAGGCACAGGTAAGAGTGTATGGAGCGTATTTTCGGAAAGCGGTTTTCGGCATACCGAAAATATATGCCATACGCTTCGTGTGAAAGAAGTGATGTGTAATCAGCAATCAGTAATAATTTAAACTTGTTGAACAGCTATAATGTGTTTCTATTCCAGATTTATTCAGTCTTTATTATACATTGTGGCTGATTGGCAGTGAAAGAACCAGATAGCAGGTCATGCAGCAGAATGTTAAGCTTTGCTTTAATTGGAGTTTTTGGACATCAAACAGCAGGCCGCCCCGTTAAGGCTCACACAAAATAAAATAAACAACAAAATGAAATCCTACTCCTGTTCAGAGGCTGACTAAACACAAGGTTTTCCCTCTCTAACACACCAGTCAGCTATTTTGATCCTGACATACATTAACACAAAGAAAGTATTCACCTGTTGGTGAGCTGGTGCTTTCTGGTCAGAGCAGTTTTACTGAGGAGCTCATGTCTCCTCTAACAGGCAGCCTAGTCAGTAGGAAATAGACCTTCCCCACATACTAGCTAGGTTAAAGGAACAGTAACGCCAAAAATGAAAGTGTATTAAAGTATTTAAAATATAATGTACTGTTACCCTGCACAGGTAAAGTTGTGTATTTGCTAAAGTAACAGTACTATAGTTTATATAAATAAGCTGCTGTGTAGCCCTGGGGGCAGCCATTCAACCTGGAAAAAAGGAGAAAAGGCACAGGTTACATAGCAGATAACAGATAAGCTCTGTAGAATATAATGGGGCTTTATCTGTTATCTGCTTTGTGCCTGTGCCTTTTCTCCTTTGAATGACTGCCCCCATGGCTACACAGCAGCTTTGTTTATATAAACTATAGTAGTCTTTCTGAGGCAAACACACCAGCTGTACCAGCACAGGGCAACAGTACATAATGTCGTAATTATTTTTATACACTTTCATTTTTCGGTGTTACTGTTCCTTTAATTGGACAGCAATGCATATGCTTGTCTGACAGCGTTAACCCTATAGCTGCTGGCAGAAATTGTATGGATTTTTTATGGAATAGGCGGTGCTCCTGTTTTACTGCTTTTTTTACATACATCTGTCCATTTTTATATTATGACCATTGACTTTACCTATTCAGTGGCTTCGTCTGCTTTGACAGCATACGTTCACTCGGTGTAACTAAATCTTTTTAAAAAGTCCCTCTTTCAAGGCTACTCTGACTTCGCAAAGATCATGCACTGTTGGAATAATTGTTTTATCCATCTGGATTTTGTATTGTCCAGGAAACTGTCCAAGTTCATAGATGACATCCTTGTAATCGTGTAGAATATCAGAGCAAATTTGTATCAAATGACTGTGTGTTTTGGAAATCTGCCACCTATATTACCAGCTGACAAAATATATTATATATATATATATATATATATATATATATATATATATATATATATATATATAAAAATATATAATAATTGCCCTGATATTTATTACATACATTTTTTGGGTAATTTTGATTTCTTAACTTCACAACTGCAGGTATTCTGAAATCTGTATCCAGCCATATTTAAAACAAGTAGCATTTATGGAATGTATAAACTGTGTATGTTAAACTGGAAGAAGGGTTCTACTGTGGTGGGACCTATATTCAGATCCTGACTGGGTCAAGATGTAAATATTAGGTTTTGCCGTTACGTAGGAAACTCTGATTATATTAAATACTTTGTCTACTTCCAAGGCACAGAGTTTCATAGTGTGCAGACCATGTATTTAGGTTTTACTAAGGTCAAGTGGAAGCAGTCTCCAGTATGCATATGCTTTTTTCTCTCTATTTCCTGTGTTTTTTTTTTATATATTCTCCAGAATTCAACTGAAGGAAAGGATTTGTCAGCTCACAGCATGCAGTTGTTGTTTGCTGTAAGAAAATGAAAATTTTAGGCATTACAAATAGGGATGTAGCGAACATCGCCAAAAATGTTCGCAAACCCGTTCGCGGACTTTTCGCGAATATTCGCGAACTTTGCGAACCCCATAGACTTCAATGGGAAGGCGAACTTTAAAACCTAGAAAAGCCATTTCTGGCCATAAAACTGATTTTAAAGTTGTTTAAAGGGTGCCACGACCTGGACAGTGGCATGCAGGAGGGGGATCAAGGGCAAAAATCTCTCTGAAAAATACTTTGTAAAAAAAAACCCGCCAAAAAATAACGGCAACAAAAAAAACCGCAAGCTATTCCTATGTATACGCAAAGGCAAAAAACGCGGTGGAAAAAACGCGGCGCAAAAAAAAACCGCGGCGAACCCAAAATGGCGAACATCGCCAAAAGTTTGCGGACTTGCGAACACGCGCGAATTAGTTCGCCGGCAAACAGTTAACAACAAATAAGTTGTTAAATAAATATATAAGCTGAAAGGAAAATAATGAATACAAAACAGTTCATTTGCTTATTGATAGGTGCATACAATAGAGCACTAACGGGCAATTAATTTCCCCCTTAGAGAGCCATACACTAAGCACTTGCAACTATCCATATTGTAATGCAAGCTGACATTGGCACTTCAATATGGTGCAGAGCTCACTGCTCAATAGCATAAGGGTGCCCTGTACTTAATACTTGCATTTATCACATAGTAAGTATCGGGATCAGAAGAGGATGAGCATACGAGCACCCATTGGCCTACCTACAAGTGCCCAACATTGTCATTTACTTGACAGTGTCAGACTCAACTCTAATTGGGCAAAAACATGGTGCCTTAGACTTGTATTTTATAGTTGGCATCTGGCCCCCTTAGTAAATGAGTGCTTGTCTCCAAAACAGAATGAACTGGATGCTACATTTTTTGTAATGAATATTAGGTGCCCTTAAAACAACTAAGAAAGAAAGGTTGTATATGGGTCCAGTGCCACACTAGGCAGTGTGCATGTGAAGTCACTTCTAGACGTTCCTGATGTCGCTTCCGCACGTTGCGACCCCCAGCCAGCGCCAGATTTGTCATCCAGGCGCCCCGAGGCCGCCCCCCACTGGCGTGAACACCACCCATTGCTCCGTATGGGAGGAAAATGTTAAAAATTTTGTTGCGGTGGGACAGCATGCCGCCTTAGGCCTGGGCCTTTGTTGCCCCTCCACAAATACGGGCCTGCCCCCAGCTCCATCATCAGATAATCACAGGAACTCTTTATTGGCTGCAGGGATTTTTCATTTTTTTCTAAAAGAAGAAAATCTTTTATATAGGCACCCGAGGGCTGCCCCCCCAAAAGCTGCTGCCCTAGGTTGCTTTTATAAACACGCCCCTGTAAGAAAATATAGAAAGTTAAAGTGGTTGCTCACCTTTAATGTCCAAATTTTATTAAACTACCAACAATGCTCATAGCTTGTTAAAAAAATAGGCCACTGTAAAAGGTACTTATTATACTTGTTAAATCAGTCCTTCTTCTCTCTTTGATAAGTTTTATGAATGGATAGGAGTTGGCCTGTTTTGGGCATTTTTGTTGATGGTCAAACCGTACTTTTTAATGATAGTTTCAAGATAAGCTTGCTTGGTCCTACGATGGCAAAATGATCTTGTAACAATGTTAACGTGGCCAGCTTAAGGTTCACCATCCCCATTGTTATACCAGTATAATTACAGAATACTGATGTATACCAATGTAATATACAGGTTTTGACTGGGTTCCAAAACAGGCCCTGGCATTTTGAGGACACAGAGGCCCAAACAGCCCTCCACCAGACCACTAGTGTCTATGGCATCTTACAGCAGCCCCTCTGGCATTGTGTTTTTTTTTTTTTTTTTAAATAATCTCCAAATTTTCAGAAAATACTCAGAATTAACGAAGTAATCCTATACTGCCAAAAAATACATATGTTTGTGTCCCTTAGTGCTCTTGCAGTTCTGTCCAGGATCTTAGTAAATAACAGCTGTTATCTTCCACCCCTTAAAACTAAACCTTAAAAAATTAATATGGTTAAAAATGCCATATTTTATATATTCAACTTACTGCACCAGCCTAAAGTTTCAGCTCAATAGCAGCAATGATCCAAGACTTTACAGTTGTCACAGGAGCATCTTGGAAAGTGTCAGCGACACTCACATGCTCAGTTCTAAGCTTAGGGGTTGTCGCAAATTATTAAGCAGAAAATGAGGCTGGTCTGTCATATAAACTGATGCTCCAGGGCTGATTATTAAACGCTGATGCTAATTGCACGGGTTTCTGAGCTGCCATATAGTAATTATCTGTATCTCCCTTATAGTGCGACATTTATATTCTATATACACAGTATTTTGTGCGTCAGTCCCTAAGCTCAGTAAGTGACGGCAGCACAGATCATGGACAGGGAATTAGCAGAAGAGAAGATGGGTTGCTACTGGGGCATCTTTGGGGGCACATATCTTCCCTGCTAAAGGGCTGTGGTTGCCTTGGCCTGGTACAGAAAATCAAAACATAAAGTACAACATTTCTGCCCTATGTCTTTAGTTAGGCTTTAGCTTTCCTTTATAAGATAAAAGCATAACCAATGAAACTGGCTTAAAAGAATACTATTCAAAAATACAAAATGAGTGACTAATTTGAACATTTAAGAAAGTTTAATGTTGATAACATTATCCCTTTGGCAAGCTTTGTACATGTAGTTGGATGAATTGTTGATGTTTCTCATTCTCGGGGCAGGATTTAATAAAAATTATGAGGTCATATGAAGAAGTCCATAAAAAAAATCGGATCCTGACACCCAGACGTCCACTTGGGCAACAGTATTTTAACTGGAAGACTGTTATTTGGCAAATGTTTACATTATCTTAGCATGTGAGTGCAGCAGGCATATACATTGTTCTTCTATAACAAGGTGATTAAGTGGCAAATGTACATGCTCACACAATGATTGCTTTTAAATGAATATATATGTTACTGTTTTTGTGTTTTTTTGTGACTAACCATTCACAAATGGCAGAACCAGTGCCGGACTGGGATTCCAGGGGCCCACCAGAAAACCTTAGACCCTAGGCCCACTCTCCAAACTATTTTTCATAATCTATTCTTCTTTATATTTAGCTGCTTTGTTCCCATTGAAAAATAAGTAATGGCCACGAATTAGGCCAAATGGCTAGAAGCAGGTGGACCCACTGACACCTGGGCCCACCAGGCCCTGGTCCGACAAAAAAGTGCTCTGCGCTCACATCACACGTACAGTGCTGTAGAAATCAAGAATCGTGAGAATTGCCTTTTGCACAATAAGCACAAAGAAGATGAAAAGGCAGATCATCCAAAGCCCCCCTCTCCTTATTTCCATAAAAGGCTGCCACATATTGGAGCGCGTCCCACTCACATTACTGGTCAGTGATTCACTCCCTCCATGTCCACACCCTCCCTCCCTTGTCTGGTGCAGCACAGGCCACTAACATGCACATCAGGAGGAAGATACTAAAATCTGCAAGGGGGGGACTCATAAGGAATATACTAAGTAAAGCATCTTAACAGTTATGAAATATTTATTTATTGTTCATCTTTTTATTTTGCAAACATCATTCATTTTCCATGAATATTTTGATTTGATTTTGGGTTGAGTTGGCATATTCTAAATCTAATTCTAAAGTGGTGTAAAATGAGGATGAGTGTTATCTACTCATAGATCAAAAGAACCCATAAACAGGTTAATTAGAATGGTGCACATTATTTAGGCTTAAAAATATGCATATATACAGGGCCGCCATCAGAAATCACGGGGCCCCTCACAACAAAATTTTCTGGGCCCTCCTCCTCCCACGCCCTGCCCCCCAATGCCCCCCCCAGTGACCCTCCCATCAGTAGAAAGGACACACAAACATTGGTAGCCAGGGCCCCCTAATACATTGGTGCCCAGCAGCAGTGCCCCCATAATACATTGGTGCCCAGCAGCAGTGCTCCCATAATACATTGGTGCCCAGCAGCAGTGCCCCCATAATACATTGTGCCCAGCAGCAGTGCCCCCATAATACATTGGTGCCCAGCAGCAGTGCCCCCATAATACATTGGTGCCCAGCAGCAGTGCCCCCATAATACATTGGTGGTCAGTGTGTCCCGCAACCCTCCCAATACATTGGCGACCTGCAGCAGTCCTCCTCGGCTTCTCCGATGGCTTCAGTGGCTCCTCTGGCATCTTCGGCAACATCTCCAGATCCTTCATGGGCGACGCCTCCGCACGTCTGTCTCCACGCGAATGGAGACAGGCCCTTTTATAAGGTTGCGCCCCGTGCGTATGACGTCACCCATACACGCGGGGTGCAACCAACCAATGGCAGGGCCCTCATCAAATTGTTATAGGTTCGGGCGCTTATGCCCCAAACCTTTCACTTATTAGTTTTTCACTCTTTGTTCCAAATGATATATACCTATATGTAAATGCAAAATTCAAGATGTTAACTCACCGCTTCCTTCTAGTGGCCCGGGTGCCATGCCCCAGCCCGCAGCAAAGGGAGACTCAATTTCAGTATCCGACACAAAACAGTATGCACTCATCGGATTTCAGGACAGCGGATAAAAAAATCAAAAAAAGCTTTATTGGTGGTAAAAACCTAACGCGCTTCATGTGACTGCACATGTATTCATAGGTACCATCCAATTGGCTGCCAAGGGATAAGGTGAAAATATTTCTGCATTTTCATGTGACCTTATCCCCTATCTAACATTCCATTAGCTTGCTCATCACACAGTATGAGATTCTGGCCTGTTCTGCCCAAAACCCTACAACGTTGCAGGTATTCCTCTGGTGCCCAGCGTTAGGACTCTGATTTCATTTAAAGCCCACTTTCAATATGAACGGTGTCAGCACCTTGTTAGGAGTAATAAAATATATAAAAAATAAAGTATCAGTTTAAAATGAATTGCTGGTACTGGTCTGTTTAACTTTTAGTTTGATATCTCTCAAGCCTAGAGATATTTTACATTTGGAGACCTGAAAAAAGGCAGATTCTGCCATTCCTGCTTTTAATTATTACTCTTTATTTAGTTTGTGCAGCGTTCATCCAGCTGAGCTATTTTTACACAAGGCTTGTGGGTAGGATAACAAAGATATATGTCCACGCTATTTGAAGTTTGCCCCTCCTAAGAATAAATCACTGAATTTCATGGCAGTGTTTTAAAACCACATCTGCTGAGCTGTTTCCACTCAAAGACTTAGCTCGAGAAAATTGTCTCAAAGTCAATGACAGATTTGAAGCAACATTTCCATGTTTTACAAGAGGGAGGGCAAAACACAGAGCATTAATAATGTGAAAAGCATTCAGTTTACATCAGGACAGCCATAAAATGGATTTTTTATTATCATTTGTTTACTTTCTTTGCCTCTAACATGGCAGGCTAATGTCTGTGTATGATTTCTTTTTTCTAACATATTCAAGCAAAAGCCTGGAGCAACCCTCCTGTCTTTCTGGGTTTTTTTGTATGCTACTTAATATTTCTTCTTTTCACAGGCCATATTTATGCTGTTATTATTGCTTTTTGGGGTTTTTTTTTATGATGATCACAATATCTATCTCTCTATATACATGCACCCTCAAAACAATGGAACCTCCTAACTTTTAATTCTTGGAATGGCTGTACTTCTGCTTCCAAAGCAAGTGAAGATGTTTCTGGCTGTGCTCTGTACCTAGCACCGGAATGGAAATCTGCTGCTGGCAGACAGTAAATAAAGGGCTTTGTTCCAACCTGCGTCCTGCAGTAGTCCCTAACTTGCCTGTCTAAATGACACTTCATTTAGGAGATGGGATGGTAAATGCCCACGTGTCTCCTCTTGCCTACCCCTCACGAATAAATGCTTGCCATCAGCTTATTTATATTTTAAACATTTTTACACAAAGTTCTTTATGGGCACCACAGTTTGTTGGTCCCTGGCCTTAAAATATGTGTGCGGGACTATTCATCCTATTACATAAGCACAAGAATTTAACATTCTGGTAGCTGCAGTGCTATTGAGGCTTCTCTTAGCTGTCTTTTGATAGGTGCTTCCTTCTCTCAAAACCCATGTCACCTTACCCTTCTCTAGCAATAATGTTTGAAGTGGAAAAAAGGATTACATACCCTCTGAATTGTATTATTATAGTGCAGATATGTAGAGGAAACATGGAGAGAGAAGTAGCACTAAGTTGTTTTTTTTTTGTTTATTTACTATCTCCTGAATTGTAGTTTGTTGGGGGTTTTTGTAGATAACAAGTTGTCTAATTCCAGGCAGTGTCATTCTGTGGGTACTAAAGCAAATAAAGTGCTGTCTTGTATAAAAAAGGTAATTGACTCAAGGGATGAGAACATAATTTTGCCCCTTTATAGGTCCCTGGTAAGGCCTCACCTTGAGTATGCGGTGCAGTTTTGGGCTCCAGTCCTTAAGAAGGATATTAATGAGCTGGAGAGAGTGCAGAGACTGCAACTAAACTGGTTAAGGGGATGGAAGAGTTAAACTATGAGGTTGGACTGTTGAGGTTGGGGTTGTTTTCTCTGGAAAAGAGGCGCTTGCGAGGGGACATGATTACTCTGTACAAGTACATTAGAGGGGATTATAGGCAGTTGGGGGGTGTTCTTTTTTCCCATAAAAACAATCAGAGCACCAGAGGTCACCCCTTTAGATTAGAGGAACGGAGCTTCCATTTGAAGCAGCGTAGGTGGTTTTTCACGGTGAGGGCAGTGAGGTTGGGGAATGCCCTTCCTAGTGATGTAGTAATGGCAGATTCTGTTAATGCCTTTAAGAGGGGCCTGGATAAGTTTTTAAACAAGCAGAATATCCAAGGCTATTGTGATACTAATATCTACAGTTAGTATTGATGTTGGTATATATAGTTTATGTATATGAGTGTATAGATTGGTAAGTATAGGTTTGTGTGTGCTGGGTTTACTTGGATGGGTTGAACTTGATGGTCTATGGTCTTTTTTCAACCCTATGTAACTATGTAACTACAGGTCTGAATCATGTTAGTTAGTGGGTACTAAAAAAGGAAGGAAGGGACCTTACCAAACTGACATCTACGCCAGTTCCTCACTGTGATAGATCCAAGATCGGGAGAAAGTAAGGTAATTGGAACAATGCCAACCACTGTGTATACTAATAATACAGTGTATTAAAACATTTCCATACATGATCAGTAGCCCTCTACTGGTATTTTTATAAAATACAGCTGAGAACTTTTGTAGGACTGCTTTGTTTCAATGATTGCCAGGACTCCGTATTTGAGTTTTAATGAATGGGCGAATGTGCATGTGTGTAGGGGGTGGGTCACGAATAGATATAGTGGTAGATTAGATATAGTGGCAGATGCTTAAGTGAAAAAGTAAGTGCAATGCAATGTGTGCAGAAGATATAGCCACGTTAGGCCAGGGGCACATGGCATGCGTGATTCACTGCGGAGGAAAGTGGTAAGAAGCAATGTGACGCAGTGTGCTTTGCGCTTGCCTCTTTACATTGTTTACTAAAATTAAACTAAAGCTTTAAGAGCTGCATGGTAGCCCTGCCAGCATCAGTTCGGATCATGCAGGACACTTCAAATAATGTTACGGTTATTTATTATTATTTGTTAATTGATTATATATAAACAATAATTCATTATCAGTTTCCTTTAAAATTTTATTACTATTTCTCTTCCAGTCTCTGACATGAAGAAAGACATTGAGACTCTTATAGCCCTGGAAAGAGCAGAGATTATTAGCAAATATGAGAAGGTAGGTGCCGCTAATTGACACCCGTGTGGGCCTTGTTTAGTGACTGATATGACCACCCTTTTATAATCATTTATATTGCCATGTAGCAGGCAGCCAGTAATTGTAAGCACTACTCCAGGGCCAGTCAAAGTTATGTAATGTCTTTTTCCAAGTTCTTAGTTTAAACAATTTTCACTTTCACATGGTATAGGATCTATTATCTTGGACCTGGGTTTTTTTCTGGATAAAGGATCTGTAATTTGGATCACCTTACCTAAAATCTCTTAAAAATCATTTAAACATTAAATAAACCAAATAATATTGTTTTGACACCAATATGGATTATTTCAGCTTACTTGCCATCAAGTACAAGGTACTCTTTTATTATTACAGAAAAAGGGCAATCAAAATTAGAATTATTTGCTTAAAGGAGAAGGAAAGGCTAAGTCGCTTGGGGGTGCCAAAATGTTAGGCACCCCCAAGTTACTTTAATCGCTTACCTTTTACCCCGGGCTGGTGCCCCTGTTAGGAGAAAACCGCACCAGCCAGGGGTACCTGTAGCGAGCGCTTCCTTCTGTTGTCAAAATCCCTGGGCCAGGGCATGCGCAGTAGAGTGAGAAGATGCCTTTTTTGTTAAAGTTCAGCTTTTCACTCTAGTGCAAGAAGAAAGAAGAGGAGACGCTCGCTCGCAGCTACCCTGGGCTGGTGCAGTTTTCTCCTAACAGGGGCACCAGCCCGAGGTAAAAGGTAAGCGATTTAAGTCACTTGGGGGTGCCTAACATTTTGGCACCCCCAAGTGACTTAGCCTTTCCTTCTCCTTTAAAATCCCGGCTTCCTTACTTTGGAGCTTTCTTGATAGGATCTTTCTAGGATAAGGGATCCTATACCTGTATTATTAACAATATATGAAATGCAGTGGACTGTGAATTTTGCCCTTGGGAATGGTGAGTGCCAAGGAACAGTTTTTATTCTCGGTTTTAGGACAATTGCCTTTTGATCCATTTAGTTCAGAAAGTACTTGCATATGGATTTTCATTCAAAATGCTAAATTTACTTTGAATTATATCAATTATTAATAGATATATGGGAAAGTTCACCAGAGACTTTCTAGGTTCCTAAGTCCAGTCTGCCCTCAATCTTTTTTAGAATTGACAAGATGGAGCAAAGTCAAATGGCAACATTGTAATGAATAGATTTGACCAAATCAAACATTGCAGAAAAAAAGCCAATTCTGAAATGAAAGAAACAAGTAATTAAAATGTAATGCACTGTTGCCTGCGCCAGTTGTATTTTGCTTTAGAAATGCTACTATAGTTTATATAAATAAGCTGCTTTGCAGCCATGGGGGCAGCCAGTCAGTCTGGAAAAAGGATCAAGTTACACAGCAGATAGCAAATAAGCTCTGTAGAATACAATTGTGTTCTACAGAGCACATTTATTATCTTCTAATTATCCTGTTCCATTTAGCCCTATTTTAACTCCCCCATTGTTACACAGCAGCTTATTTATATAAACTATAATAGCATTTCTGAAGCAAACACACACTCAGTGCAGGCAACAGTACATTATATTTTACAGGATAAGTAAGCCTTTTTATTTTAAATATCTAAACACCCCCCAAAACAACATACCTCTCTCCCTACATTGAGTCTGGTGTCTTTTCTGAGATAAAGTTCAAAAATGGTGCAGAAATCTAATACTTCCTTATCTAATAGGAAGCTTCACCCTCTTTAACATACAAAGCATTATACAAAGCTTTCCTACTCCTTTAAATAGGAAGCCAATCATAGAGCTGTCTACTACACATGCTTGGTGCCTCCTGCTCCAACAGAAATCAGTTAGGCATGTGCAGGAGACAGCTCTTTGACTGACTTACTATTTGAAGGAAAAGGAAAACTCAGTATACTAAAAAAAAGATGGAGCTTCACGCAAGATAAGGATAAGGTGGGTCGGTCTTACATTTTGGGTACCTACTATAGTGGATATAATATTAGGGGTCAGCAAGCAAGTGAACATTGGTGGCAAAGTCAAGACAAGGTTGAATCTACTAGCATAACTAAATAAAGAGAGTGAAACCCCTACATCAAAAACATTTCTACAAATATTTTTAATACATTAGATGTGAACTATTGCTTTAGAACAGCTCAGGCCCCGTATTTTGCCACATAGGAAAATAATGAAGGTTTAGTAGTGCTTTAAAGTGGCTTGTCTGTTTGTTTAATGATAGAAAGCTTCTACATGTGTGTGTGCGCTAGCTTCCTCTGTTCTGTACATTGCCATATCTGTATACCTAATGCTTACTTTATTCTCACTCTCTCCTCCACAGTTTCAGCAGCCTGGGGCTGAGAGAGACCCATGGGAGGATGCAAACTTTTCACTGTATAAAGTCACAGATAGATTTGGATTCTTACAGTAAGTTTTTGTGACATATAAGAGCAGTTGCACTTTACATTACATTGGGTTATTGTTGTATCTGCTGCTTAGAAAAGGGAAGCATATGCCCAAATATTCATGCCACTGTCTCTTCCTACTCTAGACCATTTGTTTTAAGACTTTTTAGGATGGAACCACCCTTTGAGATGCATTCATAGCTCAGAGAATATCTGGAACTGCAAATTCAGCAATTGTCCCTCTAATTCACCTTGAAACTGGGCTCCCAGGAGTTTCTAGTGAGGAAAACAGGCATTCTTCCCAAATCTCTTGTAACTGAGTTTTAGGCTGGGCCTACCCAGGCAAGGCCCATTTAGGGGGGCAGCCCCACAGCTTGTAACCTCTACTTTAGGGGCACATGCTGGGAAATGTAATACATTGGATTGTGTATAATAATTTAGCAATATAGTAAATTAAGATTGCAGTATAGAGCTGTGAGGAAAACCCAAACTCAGTGGCAGAAGTCCATGTTTTTTGGCTATAAAGCACACAGTATTTTGATAGCTGCTACTTGTGATGCCAATTAAAACGCCCCTGTATTTTAGCACTAATCTCTGGTGCCAGGAGTTACTCTAGAAACAGCACAGTTAGTCTGTAGCCAAAGGATTAATGACCAAAATACTTTAGGTAAGAAAATACAGAAAAAGAAGTGGAAACAAATCTCTTAAATAACTGTTCCAAATAGCTTTTTAAATACACACAAAAGGAGAATTCCGTGATGGTAGTTCCCAATTAAATTGTGAGTGTTTATGCACAATTTCTGCACAAAAACAGTGCGGTAGGTACCAAATACGTTAGTAGAGTTGGTGGGAGAACACTTCAGTTTAGTGTTTACGTGCAAATGTGTTACCTTGCTTCCTTAAACATATTTTGGTCTTTTTTCACTTCCTTTTTTACACCTAAACTGTGTGCTTTCTGAATTAGTAGTAACTTCTTTTGGTTTCATTCGTGTGTATAAATTAAATTAGATTTATAGATTAAATTAGATTCTTTTTCTTGCTATGTAGGTCTGTAATTTAGTTATAAATGTAGGAGGAATCAAATGCATGCCATTAAAAATGGTTGAATAGTATGTAGATTTCCCATGGTATGTAATAAATTCCAGTATCAGAATGCACTTGGCTCCCAATGCAGCTGCTGCCAACAGGTGATTCTGTGAATTCATATGTGCAAGTGTCACTATGTTGTGATTTTACATGGCAGGTACAAGTTCTGACCGTTTCAAGTGCAAATCTTCATGCCCCATACAGTGGGCACAAAATAAGCACCAGTGGGGGCAAAAAACAAAAAACCTTGAGCTATTGCACCTGTATGTTGCACTTTGCACCTGGTTGGTAAATAAGCTTTTACATCTCACAAACATGGAACTTTTTTTTTTTCAATTTAGCAAGAAGCACGTACACATTTATAAACCCAGAAATGCCCAGTGTAATTTCTTTTTAAAGTACATTTAACTTTAAATCAAAATGTTCTTTTAATGTCTTTATATGTAAAACGTATGTTTTACATAGGTAATAACATAAACTGAGTGCTGATTCTTGCTTGTCTCTTTGCACTTGCAGTGAACATGAATTGCCTTCACGTAGTGCTCAGGAGGAGAAGGTATGTCTTGTCTCCTTCCTCTTAAGGGTGATGGGACACAGGAGCTTTGAACTCTACATTTATTAAGTAAAAAAGTGTGGCAGCCCCCAGATGTTTTCATTGAAATTGCCTGCGGGCAAATATTTGCAGCTTGTCAGTCAAGAGCAGTGCTGTAACGTTGGATGGCTGGGCTCCCTTGTTTGTCTGCTGACACACTTGTTCATTTGCTGCAAGAGGCGCAATCAACATGACAAAAGGGCTGGGGACTGTGATACAGCAGACTCCAGACTTTATTGGGCCGTGTGGTGGTACACTGATGGTTGACAGTTGACTGGAATAGTGTAGTTACATGTTTCCTGGCAACTATTGCCTAAAAGTGTTTTCACAAGTGCTTGTCACTTCCTGCAACTTTTCCACTATGATTTCTGTGTCCTCTAATCTGTAATCATACTTCTTACTGTTTACACTCCGTTTATTGAATGTTTTTTATTTGCTGGGCCATTGCTTTCTGAAAATAGCTGCCAGTGCTATTTGTTTTGATAATAACTTACTAGTGGATCATATGCCTAACTTTCACTTGACCTAAACCACTGCACAGCAGCCCATGGGCAACAAAAACAACTATATGCAAAAAAGAACAAAAAGATCCAATCTATAAGGCACTCAGGCCATGCCAGCCCTTCTCTTCAAAAACAATGTTGTTTGTTATCCTCACCTACTATTAATTGTAACATATGCACATTCATGTTGTTTCGCATTATGTTAGAATTTCTGTAATAATGACCTCTTATTTTTCACTGACCTGCAGCAAAAACTACAGGAGATTGAACGTGTGGATAAATGGCTTAAGATGCTTAAAAAATGGAGCAAGTACAGGAACAGTGAAAAGGTATGAAAAGTATAGAGTAAGAGTAACTCAGTATAACAATACTAAGGCCCCAGTTCCTCCTGCTGCTCATTAAGGTCAGTTTGACTTTATAGGGGATACTCGACTGTTACTTTTATGTGTACAACTGGATATTGCATTATATTTATGCAGCAAATACTTGCTTTATGTTCATAATATAGTGCTGCTGCCTATTATTTGAATGTATGTACTGCTAGTACTGTACAGGTAATATAGTCATTCCTTTCCTTTATAGCACTGCCATTGCTTACTGCCAGGTAAATCAGTTAAAGGGGTAGTTTACAATTAAGTTAACATTTAGCTTGGTATAGAATGTGCTGTTATTAGCCACTTTTCAGTTGGTTTTCCTTTATTTTTAATCTTCAATTACTTCCTTTTCAGCCACTTTCTAGCTTGCTTGTTAATAATACTAGTACAAAAAAATACAACAACAAAAAAACTATTGCCTGTAGGCTCTCTCCTATTCATCTTTCATTGTGTCCTTCAAAATATAGGCTCGGTGCTAGGGTAAATTGGACACTAGCAACAAGCTAGTTGCTAAAATTCAAAATTTAAAAACTGCTGAACTAAGATGTAAATAATTTAAAGATCTTAAAAAGAAAAGAAAACCAGCTGCAAATAGTGTGGTTTTAGAAAGTCTACCCCTTTTAATTGTCACCCTTGTTATATTATATTGTGTATTGGTTGTACAATTACCCCATTTTTTGCCATAGATGTACCGAAGGGTGTATAAAGGTATCCCACTACAAGTAAGAGGGCAAGTCTGGTCTCTGCTCTTGGACGTTGAGGAAACAAAATTGAAGAACGAGGGCAAATATGAGGTATGTTATATAAGAGCAGCAACATCAAGTGAATGTCTTACTGGTTATGGTTATATCATTAAAAGTAACTGAGGCTATGTAGATATAAAGTAGTAGATAGGTTGCATTGATTGATTGGCTTAATCATATCAGTGTTTAAATCATTACTATCAGTACATACTTGTAGCCCCCCCCCTTTTTTTTTTTTTTTTTGCTGTTTATGGACTGTACTGATGGATGCATTGACCTCCCATTTTCTTCTCTATGTGAAGAGAAGAAAAGGTAAAACCACAGAGAGGAGCCAAGCTGTTTCCAGTTATTTTAGTAGCTTACCTGTTCCCCTGACTGTACTACACATGCGTCCTCTTAGAACTGGCACAGGGGACAACTGGTAGAACGAAAGCAAATGGCAATGCTCAGCAAACAGTACCCTGAGCTAATGTTTTTTTAAAAAAGAAGCCTGTCTTCTTCTTTAATTGTACTGTAAATGTACCTGTGTGCTGTAATTTTTAGGTCTTATTTAACCCCCCTTCCCCAGACTAGTATTATCCAGCTGACCTGCAGAGTGAGTTGGATGACCTTGGCACCTTGTGTATGGCTTGTTTAAATCTGACATTTGGGCTGTGGGAGGAGATAAGTAGTATTTTGGGAGCAATCAAAGAGCAGGATAGGTGGGGGTTGGATAATCGTTGCTAGAGATTTGCTTATGGATTTTAATGCATTAATGTTTTGGCCTTCTTAGAATTATATTGATTATTCCCTGCAGAAAATTAAGGATCTGGCAAAGACTTATTCGACAGAGATTAAACAAATTGATCTGGATATAAACCGGACGTTTCGCAATCACATTATGTTTCGAGAGCGCTATGGAGTCAAGTAAGTGAAGGAGACTTGTATATATCTTTATTTTAAGTGCTATTTATGTACACAGCTCTGTACAGTAGAACAATAAATTATTACAACAAAACAGGGGGTCATCCTAATAATAGATAAATACAAATAATAGATAAATAAAAATAGATACAAGGTACAGCTGCAATAAGTTAAGAATCAAAGAGACATAGAGGATAGAATTCTCTGCCCCGTAGAGCTTAGAATCTGAATGGGTGGGTAAATAGGAGGATAAGGGCTCTGGCACACAGGGAGATTAGTCACCCGTGACAAAACCCTCTGTTCACGGGCGACTAATCTCCCCGAGTTGCCATCACCTGCCATCCCACCGGCGAAAATGTAAGTCGCCGGTGGGATGGCACACGCGGCGGCACGATTTTGGCAAATCGTCGAAGTTGCCTCGCGATGCTTTTCTCCCCGTGTGCCAGAGCCCTTAGAGTGCTGCAGGTTACAGTGGTAACCCAGTGCGCGTACCCAGATCAGGGGCTGCGCAGGTGCTCCAAGAGGTAGTCTTTCAGTTTAGTTCTGTAAAGACTGAGGGGGGATTCTCTCCGGCAAGGCAGAAAGGTTTAAGACGGGAAACAGCAGTTGTTGGGGGTGCAACCAAGTGGTTTTGAAGGCTTTGAAGGTTAAAAGAAGGAGCTTGTAAGTTATTCTTGTTTTTATGGGAAGCCATGATATGGACTTCAGCAGGGGAAGGGCCTGAACTCCTCTGGATGAGAGGAGGAGAATTCTGGCAGCAGTATTTAAGACAGACTGTAGAGGGGAGAGATGGAGCAGGGCCCAGGGTTTGGAGAGACATCCCCTGCAGCCAGTAAAAGTAGGAAAAAAGAGTGAGGAGATATGGGAAGAGGATTTGAAATGCAAAGGAGTCGCAAGTGGTTATAAAGTGTGAAAGAGCTGGAGTATGTAGATGAGAGCAAGGGAGCAAGATATGTGAATAAAATACTAACAGACAAAATGAGGGTTTAAGGAGGAGACTACCTTAGGGAGCACTGTGCATATAATCAGTACAAATGTAATGAGCTAGCCATTAGCTGGTAGGTTGTAGTGTTATATATGAAGTGAATGACTGCTGCAGGTGAGTAGGTTCCTCAGAAGCGCATCAGTAAATCTTTAAACTTTTTACACAGTCCATTTATTTTTATAGTAGGAAAATAGCATGGCAGTTTGTTGTGGCTCTCATAGCTTTCTTTTTTGAACTCCTTGTTAAACTTGTTCAGATCACTTGTAAATGAATTACTTTGGAACGAATCACCCTTGCAAATGCTCTCCCCTAAGAATATCTTAATAAACAGCGAGAAGAAAAGCTGGAACTGCCACACAGAAGTCTGGGGAATCACAACTGATTCTAAAGCTAGCCATACACGGCAGATCCGCTCGCTTGGCGATGTCGCCAAGCGAGTGGATCTTCACCTGATATCCCCACCTACGGGTGGGCGATATTGGGGAGGCGTGTAGGCAAATTCGATCATTTGGCCCTGGGGCCAAACGATCGAATTCTACACGCGGCAATGGGGCAGTCGGTTCAGGGACCGCATGAACGAGCCGATGCGGTCCCCGATCCGACTGGATTTTCTAACCTGCCCGATCGATATCTGCCCAATTTCAGGCCAGATATCGGTCGCCCAGGCCCCTCAGTTCTGCCCCTACACGAGCCGATAAGCTGCCGAATCGGTCGGCACCAATAATATCGTCCGAAACCTCGTTTCGTACGATATTCGGTGCGTGTATGGTATGTCGGCGAGTCGACCGATATCGCAGGAAGCTGCTGATATCGGCGACTCGCCGATCGGACCAGTTTGAAAATTTTGATCGGGCGCCATAGAAGGCGCCTGACCAAAATCTCCCTTCAGCGCTGAATCGGCAGAAGGATGTAGAAATCCTATTGTTTCTACCTCCTTACCTGCCGATTCAGCCCTGAATGTGTGTGAATGTGGTGTGTGGCGGATCTGACGATGTTTCGTGCCACCGATGGTCGCCACGTGTATGGCCAGCTTAACTCAAGAAACAAACTGATCACCCAGCTGTGTCAGAGGAGGGAGCAAAGCAAAAGTAAAGATGAACACTAAGATGAAGGGACTTACTAAGTTTGTTTAGAAAGGAGTTTATTGGGGGGGTCATTAAATGTACAAAACTTCAGGGAGAACTGATAATCAATATGATGTGACACAGTACAGAAAGTGAAAAATTAACACTATAGGGTTATAGCCCATGTAAAAAGCAGTGATGGAAATGAATGCAGAGATAGCAGATTTACCGATAAAAGTGCTTAAATGCAGACAACAGGGCCACAGCCAATGACAGGACAACCTGACAACCGCAGGTATAGCTCATATATTTAATCACTATGCCTACAACTCAAGCTTGCTATACACAAGCAGATATTTGCTGCTGAGTCATCAGCTTAGTGACCTATGTGTAGGCAGGCTGGAAAATCCTCTTACCCAAAGATCACATCAGGGATCTGATCATCTACTGAATGATATGCACAGTTTGTCAACTTTTATGAATAAAAGAACCTTCCTTTTATGGCTTGGAGTAGACCATAAACTGAAACCCATATGCATGGGAATTGGAAAAAGGGTAAGCTTTGGAAATAAACTGCTTAGAAGATTAGTGCAAAACATTAATGACCATGGATGACTTGCCTGAAGGCTGTTGTCTGTCCATCTTCATCAGTGTGCTGGCAGCCTTCAATCCTGTTCCCATTGTTTTCTAAATCATGCAACGTAGCACAACTGGCTGGCAATCAGTATCCCAGGAGAAATGCATTGTATAAGGAAACATCTGCTGGGTATAAAGTCCAACTATATATTATGATGCTGCAAAGGAACACAATCCAAAGGCCATTCACCAAACATGTGGCATTGTACAAGTCAGGAATTTACAGGAATTTGCTTCTCTTCGAGGGATAGGTATATTCAGATAAAATGTTCAAATAGAGTGTAAATCTCAAAATGGAATCCTGCCTAATTTTTCATATAAATAAATTGACACTGATGATCTTTTGCATTAAAGTGGGTTAATACTGCAAATAATCAAATGCTTTTAATTGCACTCTTCCACAGACAGAGGGCGCTGTTTGATGTGCTGTCTGCCTATTCTGTCTACAATACGGTGAGTTGACTTGTGGCATTCATTTGTTTTCATAAAAAGAAGTGTAAAGAAATCAGTCAATAATGGAAAGCCATATATATATCTGGGCCGGCAAAAATCTGGGGGCAGCATGCTGCCTGCTGGCCACATCTGCACTGGGGCAATCCAGTCCCCAGTGCAGCCAATCTATAAGGCAGGTGGTGCACGCGGGGGGTGCAAGAGCAAGGGGTTTGGAAGATGCGAGTGTAGGGGGAGCGCGCACAGGGCTGCAAGGGGTGGGGACAGAGGGAATGCACACCACGGCAAAATCCGGCCCTGGCATTGGGGGTGGGGAAGGATGTTGCACATAGAGGGGCCCAAAGAGTAGTTCTTGTGATTAGTGAGAAAGTAAACCACTAAATAATACTAACTTCCATCACTTTCAGCTTTTAGAGGTGCTAAAAGTTGTACCATAACAACAATGGAAGTGTGACACAGACTGAGGCACTGGTGCATTTATTCATAGAACTGAAGATATTTTTATAAGAGTATGTTTTCCTCTACCCCTTTCATCTGCAAAATACAAAACATAATGAATTGCATTGACACTTTGTATTAGTTTAGTAAATGAGCCGCATGTTCTCTGTCATATACATCTATCATATACATTGCCCACTTTCTCAAGCTGCCTGGTCCCCTCTTTCAATTATGGTGTCACCTCCTTTGAAAAATCTGCCTTGTCGCCTCTGTGAATTAGTGTTGGCTTTTCTCCCAGTGCCTCATCCACTCACTAAAATAGCTCAGCTCTTTCCCAGCTATTTTTTGCCCTTTATAACATGGTGTCACCTCCTTTAAATATGGTGCAGCTCATCTCTGACTGACATTGCTGTCATTGATACATTACTTCTTCTTGAGCCCCCATTGAATCCATATTTTTCATGATGCTGATGGTGAGCACTGGTGGCTAAATCACAATGGGACTTTGGATATTTTTTAGTGACTTTAGGGGTCATTTACAATCCCAGAGGTGCAAGTGCAACTGCTCTCTTCACTGCCACTCCCTACCTTGCTTCTCTGAATGATCTGCAAAGTATTGGGCAGCAGGACAGATTCCTACATACCACTCCCACCAGCCCCTCATTAAAGCAGTGTGCGTATCTGTTCTCTGCTATGTAACCTGTGTCCTTTTTCCTTTTTTCAAGCTTAAATGGCTGCCCCAATGGCCACACAGCAGCTTATTTATATAAACTATAGTAGCAAACACACAATTTTTACCAGTGCGGGGCAATAGTACATTATATTTTAATGACTTTAAAACACTTTAATTTTTTTGGTGTTACTGATCCTTTAACATAAAAAATTCCAGCATCTTGCAGATGTCTGCTAAATAGCATTCACTTTGGTAAATTGCCCACAAGCCTTTTTTTAAAAACAATTGTGCATGGATAGAATCACTTCCAGACTTGCAGACTTTCTAGGGGGAACTGTGAGAAAACCCAGTAGCCCCAGTAGCCCCATTGCCCAATGTCTACTGCCTGTCCGGGACTAGTGCTGGGGAGATCAGTTTGTGGCACCCATGACAGGTCGGGGGAAGGGGTTCCAAGGGTGGGGTGGTGGACCTCTGAGTCTGTGGTGATGGGGCCTTTAGGTGGTGATGCCTGTAGGCCCACAGATACCCTAGTTCGACTGCTTCCAGTGCATGGTGTAAATGATGGCATTAGCAGGCAAATTACAAGGTTCAAGACGCATGTGTAGGAGTTCATCAGTAAAGGCAGCACCAGTTAATTGTACCTTTGTGAATAGATTTCAGACACACTTAATTTTGCATCCAATTAAGCACTTTGCACTTATTTTTGGACATGAGCCTTAATGTGTACAATGGCAAATAACCGAAAATAATGTAAGTTGCTTTAATAACTTTGAGTTCTCACAGTTCCCAGAGGCAGGTCTGCGGAGCCACTGGTTGCTTGCATGCAGGATGGGGATTGGTTGTGTCCCATAGTGTAATTTGCTGAATGCTGCCCGCTCTCAAAAGTTTTAAGTTACCTTATAGTATGTTATAGAATGGCTAATTTTAAACAACTTAAACAACAAATGATCTGTTTACTTTTTATAGTTTTTAAATTATTTGCCACTTTCTAAATCTTTGCAGGTTTCTAATAGAGGTCACTGACCCAGCAACCATCAATTATTGCTTATTTTCTATTCAGGTCTTCTCCTGTTAATACACCAGTCTCTCATTCAAAGCACTCCCTGGTTGCTAAGGTTATTTGGGCCCTAGCAAACATGTAGCTGCTGAAACTCCTACCTGGACAGATGTTGAACAAAAAGTAAATATTACAAATAATAAAAAAAATGAAGACCAATTGCAAACAGAATATTACTCTCTACATCATACTAAAAGCCAACTCAGAGGTGACCAACTCCTTTAAATGAAATCAGGCAAGGAAAATATATCTGAAAATGACATTTGGATGTGACCATAGCTTTCACCTTAATGTAGATCTTTCAACTTGAGAAATCTTTTGTTTTTATTACAGACTGGTAAATTAATAATCACAGTACTGTTTTGTCACTATGTGTGCCTGAATGAGCTACATCGCTGTCGTACTACATTTCTACAGTTAATTGGGCTTGTTTTCACTAGTGTGTTGCTGTGCTCCACAGGAAGTCAGTTACTGCCAGGGGATGAGTCAGATTGCAGCTGTACTGCTCATGTATCTGAACGAGGAGGATGCCTTTTGGGCTCTGGCACAGCTGCTAACCAACCAAAGACATGCAATGCACGGTGAGAAAAGAAGCTTTTACCACATACCACAGGTTAAAGGAAAAGTATACCCCCCAGAACGAATACTTAACCAACAGTTATACAATGTTAAGTGACCTATTAAAGAATCTCGCCAAACTGGAATATATATATCAGTAAATATTGTCCTTTTACATCCTTTCCCTTTATCCACCAATTAGTGATGGGCTGTGTGCTCCCCTAGAGATCACATGACCAGAAATAATGCAGCTCTAACTGTAACAGGAAGTAGTGTGGGAGCAAAAGGCAGAACTCTGTCCATTCATTGGCTGATGGGGCCTAGCATGTATGTGTGCCTTGGCTTGGCCTTTAAATCTTAAAATGGCAGTTTTCTATTTAGGATTACCCAATAGCACATACTACTAAAAAAGTATATTTTTATGAAAATGTTTTATTTAGATGAAGCAGGGTTTTACATATGAGCAGGTTTATGCAATATATATTTGGGGGGACCTATATAAATTGAACAGTTTTTGGAAATGTTCAAGCTATATCCAGTGCATACCGCTGGTGCAGGACACTACAGGGTTGCACCAGCGGGACACACTTATATCGGTAAGAGTTCCTTGTCCCGGAATGGACTGCTTATGGCAACCTATGTTACGGCCTGCATCAGTGGTACGCACTCGTATCTGTAAGAATTCCTAGTTCTGGAACGGACATCTATGACCTCCCTTAGGGTTCTAACACGCTGGATATAGCTCATACATTTTCAGGAACTGTTCAGTTAAAATAGGTCTTTTTTAAATGTTTGTTTTATTATCAATTCTGCTATGAGTGCATCACGATTGGGATATGCTCCCAGCACTCCATTTCACCTTGAAACAATGTTGTCAATAGAAATTGACAATTTTGTCACATGTTATTTTTGTTTCATCTTTTACTTTACTTATGATATCTGTTTCCTGTTGTTTTTCCTTTGCTTTTGCTTTACTTCATACACATTTTGTGTATGTTGTGTACATTTTATTTTATGTTTTCACTTTCACTAACATGGCGCCATGGTGACATCACTCCCTTCACATTCCCGCCACTTTAGGTTTATCAGGCTTTGTCTGTTGTATGTATATCACTTTGAGAAAGGCTAGATTGCCAGTCGAAACGTTAGTCCATCTTTAATAAACACTTTTTTGTTTTCATAAGACCTCTGTTACTGCACCCAGGCAAGCTATTGTTTTGTTTTTTTACGTTATGTCAAAGTGCCGGCTTCTCTTTTGTTATATATAATACACAGAAGCCATAAATATCCTGTAAATTGTATCTTTTTATATGGCGATAGACAGATAGACAGACAGATAGATAGATAGATAGATAGATAGATAGATAGATAGATAGAGAGACAGACAGACAGACAGACAGACAGACAGACAGACAGACAGATAGATAGATAGACAGATAGATAATAAAGTGTGCTGTGTGCCTGTGTTTATTTACTTTTTTTTATTTTTTTGCAGCTGTGTTGGAATATTTCTGCCTTTGTTTTCAAAAATTGTAGATATAAGCAGAAACCAAGTGTATGCATGAAAAATTGAATTTCTTATACAGTGTCCCACATCTTGTGGGCTGCACTGCCCCTTGAATCTACAACCCTAGGCACTGTCCCACTGGTGCTGATATACTGACCACATTCTGTGTCTCATGGTTGTGGCGTTTTCATTTATCTAACCTTGGATTTGTCCCTTATTATGCCCATTACAAATATCTGTGCTGCCTGTGAGGTAATGTTATTTATCCCTTCTTTGCTAAAGGTTTTGTCTCTTGTGTCTCTGCAGGGTTTTTTATCCCTGGTTTCCCAAAGCTCCAGAGGTTTCAGAGTCATCATGAACAGATTCTCAGCAAAGTGTTTCCTAAACTGAAAAAACACATGGTATATATGAGCTACTATCTCATCCTCAGATTTTCTTTGGGGAGTTTTTTGGGAGGCATGAACAGTTTTGTTGCTGCAGCAGTTTGCAATGTTATTGCCAGTTTGTGCAATATGAAACATGCCTCAAAGAGGGGGATATTTGGGTATGTGTGTTTGCACAGGGAATTTGGGGAATGCAAATGTTATCATTATTCATACACAGATGATACAAATTCCTACATAGTTAAAGGAGTATAGATGTAGGTATCATTTATGGGTTTGAGCGATGTGATGATTAATGTGTTTAGGGCTATCCAAATAAAAAGATTGTTTAAATTAACATTTATTTATCTGTATCTTTTCTTTAAACTTAGGGTCAGATTTATCAAAATGTGAGTTTAGAGCTTAATATAGGTATAGGACCTGTTATCGGGACCAAGGGTATTCCGGAAAAAAGGGTCTTTACGTAATTTGTATCTTCATACCTTCTATTAAAAAAATCAATAAAACATTAATTAAACTCAATAGGACTATTTTGCATCCAGTAAGGATTAATTATATCTTAGTTTGGATCAAATACAAAGCTCTATTTTATTTTTACAGAGAAAAAGGAAATCAATTTTAAAAATCTGAATTATTTGATTAAAATGGAGTCTATGGGAGACAGGCTTTTTCGTAATTCGGAGCTTTCTGGACATCGGGTTTCCAGATAACGGATCCTATACCTGTACATAAAAACTCACCCTCGTTCTATTCATTTCTGTGGGATTTTTAGAAGCATATTTATCAGTGGGTGAAAATTACAGTTCACTGTATAATAAATACAGTTATAAAAATCCCATAGGAATGAATAGAAAGTAGGTGATTTTTTTTGTGGAAAACTCTGATGTTACATTTTGATAAATCTACCCCAAGAGTAACCTTACCAAAGGTTGGAGAGCAAATGGATATTAAACCCAAAATGGTCTGAAACCCCTGCTGTTATTTACATTGATATTAGAGATAAATAACGGAGATGTTTTTTTTTGGCTGTGTGCACAAAAATGTCTTTTGTGAGCACTTTTTAAAGTTGTGTGTGTACTTTTAAAAGAAACTGGTACAAAATTCTGTTTCACACAAAAGTCTTGGTGCACAATACAATATATTGTGGGAGCTGTAGTCAAGAAAAAGCTGTCGTATCTCATTTAGCCAAGTGGAACATGTCATAGTAATATCTGAATTCGCTGACATGCTTTGAGGTGAATTACAAGCTAATGGCCATTCTTTTTTACAGGACAAAGAAGACATGTCTACTGGGATTTATACAACAAAATGGTTTCTGCAGTGTTTCCTAGACCGGGTGAGAATTTACAGCAGTGATCCCCAACCAATGGCTCGTGAGCAACATGTTACTCACCAACCCCTTGGATGTTGCTCCCAGTGGCCCCAAAGCAGGTGTTTTCTTTTAAATTCCTGGCTTGGAGGCAAGTTTTGGTTGCATAAACACAAGATGTACTACCAAATAAAGCCTCATGTAAGCTGAGATTATGCATAGAGGCTACTAAATAGCCAATCACAGTCCTTATTTGGCACCCCCATCATTTTTTATGGTGCTTGTGTTGCTCCCCAAGTCTTTCTACATTTGACTGTGGCTCACGAGTAAGAAAGGTTGGGGATCACTGATTTACAGTGACAAACATCAGTGCTTTTGTCTTGCTGATGGTTCTTCCTACAGAACAGAAATACACTTTCCTTTAAATTGAGTATATTATGAAAAATGTGTTTGTATTTGGGCTGAAAACAATGAATAAAATTTAGAAAACTAAATACTTTGATTTTGAAAATGGTATAATTTCCATTTGTGTCTGCACACTGAAGTGTATTCATATGCATTGAAGCTTTAGGCTAATGCCACATGCAATGTCTCGACTACTGGTGCCATGTGTTGAAAACAGCAGCTGTTAAAACACCGTTGTTCTGACACTGTCATTGCTCATAGTGTTATTGAAGAAAAGCTCACTGCCTGACACATGGAGCATTGACAATGGACTTCTGTCCTGTGTGCAAAAAGGTTGACAAGGTTTGTTGTGTGTAGCATAGGCAACTTTGTTGGTGGAGGAAATTCTATCATGGAACATTTTACATAAATAAAAGTAATTAGTTTCAGTATACCTTATGTCCCCCAGTTTCTCAAGTGTATATTTTATTTGGACACATACTGATAAATTCAGACCGTATTTCCAGCCAGCTATGTGAGGGAAATTAAATCCAAGGCCCTTTGTGTTAAACAAAATTCAGCAGCTGCCCTTCAGGGCTCTCATCCCCTTTCCTCACTTTCCAAGCAGAAAACCATTCTGTTTACTGTTAAACAGGTGACTTGGAAATGTGCTTGGTTGCTATAGGTGATAAGAACTATAACAAACGCTGCACCTTAGGACTTACATGTCGCCGGTGGGATGGCAGGGGAAGGCAACTCGGGGAGATTAGTCGCCCGCGAACAGGGAGTTTTGCCGCGGGCGACTAATCTCCCCGTGTGCCAGAGCCCTTATATTACATAATGGAAAGCATTTAGGTTGATATGTGTTCTATAGACTAAGGGGTTGAAGTGTTCTATAGACTAAGGGTCAGGTTTATCAAAATGTGAGTTTAGAGCTTAATACATAAAACTCATCCACATTCTATTCATCCCTATGGGATTTTTAGAATTGTATTTATAAATGGGTAAAAGTTAGAATTCACCATTTGATAAATACGCTCTAAAAATCCCATAGGAATAAATAGAATGTGGGTTGAATTAGTTTTTATGTATTAAGCTCTAAACTCACATTTTGATAAATCTGCCCCTAATTAGTGTCTTAAGTAATGTCTTCCATTCATTGTCTTAATCGGTTTACCTTCCATTTTTACTTTTTAAGTGTCTTTAGTAATATCCTCTATTCTTATTTCCAGACACCATTTACCCTTACCCTGAGGCTCTGGGATATCTATATACTGGAGGGCGAACGAGTACTTCCGGCCATGGCTTACACCATTCTTAAGTTACACAAAAGTATGTGATATTGGCATGTAATCATAGATATGACTGATATTGTATTTCAAATATCTTTGAACTTATGGATATAATAGATGTTTCCAGTAGTATCAGCATGTTTCTGATACTACTAAGTTTAGTGACTAGTTACAAGCATTTTTAAGTGATCCATACCCTGGTCTTTTTGACTCGGTATATTGAACAACTGGTTATTACCCTGAATTCTATGTCAACAGGTGTTATGTGGCAGGAATTATATAAACAATATATAGGTCAAACCTGTGACCCTACAACTGTTAACTACAGCTTCCTTTGTCCCCCAACAGCTGAAAACTATGGGGGAGGGGGGGGTTAGGAATTCAGCTGCAAGACTCAGTGATTGCATAAATGGCTCATCTTTCATTTACTCTGCACATGTTTCAGGCTGCCAGTACAGACCTGGGGGGTGTGATTAAAGAGGGATCTCCTTTGTCATAGAAAATAAGGGAATAAATAAGGTTAATTAATTACAAAGTACTTTAATTCTTCTAATGGAGGTTAACCAGTATAATAATGACCAAAACCTTTTCTTTACCTTCACAAATCTGTTTGCAGAACGTCTGCTTAAGATGCCTATGGAGGACTTGCGGGAGTTTCTTCAGGAGAAGATTGCTCGATCTCTAAGCTATGATGATGATATTGTGGTTGAGCAATTACAGACGTCAATGGCTGAACTTCGCAAGATGAAACTTGAACTTCCTCCTCCAGGTAGATGTGTAGAGGGAATATTACTATTATTAAGATAAAATGTTAATATAGAGTGTAATATAAGTTTTATTACTTTCTTAATTATTTGCGGATATACAGTATCCCTTACATGAGCCACTTTCAGTCCAACTGTAAGAAAGAAAGTAACTATTTGTAAACAACTGGAATGCATCATTCAAGATGTTCCCAAGTTGGTTCTCAAACGAATGTTGAAATGGATCATGTTCCATAGTTGAGGTTCAAGAAAATTACATTTATTAATCTAAAAATGGATTCATGTTCATTATGAAGTAATTAGAATTTATAGATAAACTTGATTCTCATCAAGAAAATTTTTCTGATTCCCCATGAACGTAGAATCTATAACAGCAATCGGAGTGCTTCAGTGTCTTAAACAGTATATCTGCACAATATTGTTATATACTTGACTATGGGGCACATTTACTAACCCACGAACGGGCTGAATGCGTCCGATTGCGTTTTTTTTGTAATGATCGGTATTTTGCGATTTTTTCGTATTTTTTGCGATTTTTTCGGCGTCTTTACGATTTTTGCGAAAAAACTCGAGTTTTTCGTAGCCATTCCGAAAGTTGCGCAAACTCGCGATTTTTGTAGCGTTAAAACTTGCGCGAAAAGTCGCGCCTTTTAAGTTTTAACACTATGAAAAAGGCGCGACTTTGCGCGCAAGTTTTAACGCTACGAAAAAATCGCGACTTTGCGCAATTTTCGGAATGGCTACGAAAAACTTGCGTTTTTTCGCAAAAATCGCAAAGACGCCGAAAAAATCGCAAAAAATACGAAAAAGTCGCAAAATGTTCGTTTCCAATTGGAATTTTTCCAATTCGGATTCGAAATCGTGTCTTAGTAAATCAGCCCCTATGTGTTTCAATAAAATAGACAGAATTGGTGGAAATCTTATTAGAGACTTATTAGAGGCTCAGGAAAACTAAGTATACGGAAGGTGTCAATAAATGAAAGGAAATCAAATCTATAACTAGTGATGAGTAATATGCTAAAAAAATGAGAAATAAATAATATATGAGTCTCTTTACTTCCACATATGTTGGAAGTGCAAGCAGTGTTCACTTCGATCAATACCTTATCATGTTATGTATTTGACCAAGGACATTAGTTTTGTTAACAGCAATGATTCTAAATTTATCACAATTCAATATGAAAAAAAAGTATTGGTAATTTTATGCTTTTTTTGGTTTTTTTTTATAGGAAAAGCTGAGGAATTCCCAAAAAAGACTCTGGGACAAGATATTCCTGTTGATCTCCACCCAGTCGAGCCTGCTAAAGAGGCAAATGGAGAGAAGGTAGTTTCACTTGAGAACACCCCAGAGATCTCCAAACAAGTTCCGATGGATATTAATGAGAATAACTCAAACACTGTTGATAAAATTAAAAACCTCTCATCCAGCTCACAGTATAATGGGACACCCACCCCCATGGTTGTGGAAGAGGCAAGTAATGTTGAAACACATCAGGAAACAGATCTTCTCAAAAATGGTGCTAAGCAGCAACAACAAGTTTCTGCTGGAAATCCCTTAGCAGTTTCTCAGAGTATACCACAACACCCTGACATGAAAAAAGATATAAAAGAAGTAAGTAAAGTCAATGTCTCTCAACCACTTAAGGTGGAAGAATGTGTTGAGATTTCATTAATATCTGTTAAAAATGAAGATATCCATTATTCACCAAATGTTTCCATAATGGAGACTCCAAATGATTGCCAGAACAGTGCACAACTAGACAGTGGTGTAAAGCCTGAATATACTTCTATAGAACTGCCACCAAACAATGGCTTAGAAGAAACTACTGCCCCAAAAGAAGAATTACAACTGGGGGAGTGTCCTGCTGATATATTGTCTGCATCTCAAAGTGAAAGTGAAATGTTAAGTATCAAAAATAATTCTTCCTGTGATTCGCTAACTGATTCCCCTCTATTGCCAGAATGTGATAATCCTACTACAAAAGAAGTATGTACTGTTGCAAGAGAAATTGTTTCCCTTCAGCTTCCAGAAGCAGAAAGTAATAGGCGCCCTTCCATTGCTTCTGAATATGATAATGCATCTGATGTAGAGCAGGGAGAGTGGCCACCATGTCCAACAGACTTAAGTTTTATCGTGTTGAAAAGTGACGAATGCCAGGCTAGCATCTGTAATGCACTGGATTTGTCAATGGAAAGAAGAAAAGAAACAGAAATGCTTACACATGTAAAACCCATCATGTCTTGCCATCGAGGGCCTTTGGGAAGTGTGCCAACCTTGCTTATAAATAGTCCTGATCTTCAGGAATCTGTCAATGCTCGAACTAGCTCTTCACCATCATTACCAGTACAGTTCTTTCCTTGCCAAGTGATAAAGACTTTTACTCCAGTCCAAGTGTCTCTTGCCACAACACAGGACTTCCTCAACAGACAAGTAGCACATCCATTGCTTGATAGTCCTCAGCAAACTCTTACTTCAATTGTCCTGAGTGTATCAAAAGAACATGGTGAAAAGGCAGTTCATGATACTTTGTCCACTGTTGTGAATGGCTGCAACTCCTACAAAAAACCCCAACCACCTCCACAAACCTCAAAGCCAAAAGTTGCAGCTCAACATTGGAGCATTCCCAAAGCCCATTCAGATAACAACTTTTACTCGCATCATGTTACCATGACACAATTGCCTAAGTCTGTGACATTTTGAAATTATATTTTAAAAAATGTATGATATCTCATGCTGTTTGTTAGTTGTGCTGTGTGTGAGCCATTTTTATGCTGGACATAAAAATTTGGCATGATCAATAGCATTGATAAGGGAATGTACTGCACCGGAGACTGGCATTTTGGTATTCTATAAAATAATCACAAAGTGCTTAATTTTTAATTTTTTCATGGATTGGTTGTTGAAATTACAAAAATTTGACAACCTTGGAGGTTTCAGTAACAGTGGGGATGTGCATTAAACAAAGCAAAGATGAAAAGATTTCTGTCTGTATGCACTATGACCAGATTTGTAATAAGTCCTAACAGTAGCATCTACTTTTCCCATATATCTCTGTGTTGTGATTTCTTTTTAATCTTTTTATCTTCTCATATTTTCTAATAACTAATCTATCTGATGAAATATCCTTTATAACTTATAGCCATATTGGTTATTTTCTAATTTTCTTATCAAGCAAACAGAACCATTACTCAAACATCATTTTTAAGTATACAATGTTTCCTTAGTCATCAAACATTTATCAGTTTTAGTCACAGGGGTAATTAAATGTGTTCGTACACGCCAATGTGCTGCTGACTTGGCCACTCCAGACCAAGCTGTAGCTTATTGGGCCATAAATGAGGGAAAACCGATTGACAAATAACTTTCTGGCAGCATTTGAAATCTAGGTGGGTGAAAAAATGGATCGGCCCATTGATGTGTTACTTTCCTAAAGGGTCTGTAGCAGCTTCAGTTATCCAGTTGTTGACCTGATGGCCAGATCAGGCAAACATCCCCTTATTTGGCTATCTAGACAAATGAGCATATTATATTTAGATATAAATAATATTTAGAGGCCTATTTATCAAGCAGTGTTTAAAATTTTATTGATCAAACTGCATATTACAGTTAGGGCATGATTTACTCCATCTGTTCCCATCACTGACTTGCTCTATTACAAAGTCTGGCCTGATGTAACTTAAAGGGACAAATTCAGGCAGGAAATAAGTACAGAAAGACTTTGAATAACTGCAATGGTCAAAGCAGCTTTTTCCATGTTAATATTTCTTTTAAAATACACATTTTAGACTTCTCTGAAGCAACATTTATTACAAGGGTGTATAACTTGCTTTTCCATATCTTTGTCTTGTATTCAGATGGCAGTGTGTAAAGTGTTAATACATAGCTTAATAAATAGGCCCACCAGAAAGAGAGGTGGGACTAAGCAAGTATTGAAATATTTGTGCGTGTGCAAAAATGCCTTAGTACTGCACAGTTTGTTTGTGCATGATTGTGTCAGAACTTGTGTGTTCATCTAAGAGTCAACATTAAAGACAAGGGAACTCGGAAAGTTGATAAAAAAAATTTCAATTTGCCCCATTAGAGAGAGGTAAAGCTATGCAGTATCCAGCAATAACAATGAACATTTCTGTCCACCTCTAAACTATTTAGAACATTAATGTAATAATGACAACGTTTATTTCAGACTGTAATTGAAACCAGCAAGGAAAATTGTTTTATTGTTTTTTTTATTCTGCAATAAGGAATTACAGCTTATTTATAATTATTATTTTTTTTTTTTTTTTTTTTTTTTAAACATGGCAAGACCAAAGTTTTTTTTTTTCCTCTTTGTTTTTCTTTAAGAGGGATGATGGGTTTGTGGAGTAATCATTCCATATTTATTATGTTTTTATATTTAATTATGGCTTACTTTAATTTTTTGAGAAAGAGGCTCTCAGCATTTTATGGTATTGAGTATCAGAGGCCAGGTTGGTTGAGTATTTAAATTATAGTCTGTATAGCCTTTTGTATTGGTTTTTATTATGTTTATTTTCTATGAGGTCGAAGCTACTTCCCTTGTCCACAGGGTCGGATTTGGGGGTGCAGGGCCGCTTCCCCTGCTCCCCCCAACCCCCCGCAGGGGCCCTCGCCACCCAGCTGACGTCCTCCCCTGAGCATGAGTAAGAGACATGCGAGGGGAGGGATCGGCCGGGGGATCGGCGACAGGGGTCGGGACTGGTCTGACCAGGTTTTTTCCCAGTGCCCCGGCATCCCAGTCTGACCCTGCTTGTCCAGTTCCCCCTGACACATTGGTCAGATATTGCATAGATTTTTTAACTTCACTAGAGCAGTAACAGTCTTCTTATTGAACTTTTCTTCTGTCAGGGTGTTAAAAAAAGATTACGTTTTATGATGTTGTCAAAGAAGGTGGCAGCAAAGTTTATAAATTATGACAACTTTGATTTTTTTTTTTTAACGTAATTTTTTCTATAATTTTATAGTAAAAACATGCATTGTTCAGTATAACTACTTGCTGGAGCTGCATTTAGTTGCTAACCAGATTTTTAAGGCTCAGTTGCACTAAATTGTCATTAGTCTATCTCATTTCTGCTTCTAGGTATCAAAATGATGCCTTTATCCAATTCTTTAAGCGCAAGTATGAAGAGCACTGTGGGAAGAGTGAAACTGTCACCTTCTTTGTGGAGGTGGTAGCTCCAGGGGACCCCTGCATCAGTACATTGCAGGCAAATATATCCAAACAGCTAACAAGGATCATTGACACTTTATGCCAAAAGGCCCAAATTTTAGTTCTGCTAAGAGTGAAAACACAGGTGGTGATTTGTAGCCGCACAATGCAAATGTCGCACGCAACTTTTTAAAATGTCACACTGATAAACCGCCCTGTGCATCTTCACCCTAAAGGGACAGCAAGTGATTATGGTGCAGCAAAATAAGCAAAAATTCTTCATTTCCATTCATTTAAATTCATACAAAAGCTTCTGAAGATATGAAAGCACCACAGAACATTCATGTTGCCAGGATTAACAATTTCTGTCTCTACAGTTGAATGTACTTATAATTTAATACATAAACAAGCAAATCATTTCTTAGGGAAACATTTTCTTTAATGATGTTAAGAGTAGTGTGTCCGAATGATATCTGTTGTCCTATCTACAGGTTGTACAGGTAGCTTATTTGCTAACTATGTTCATTCATTTACTGAACAGATGAAATGTAGTGCAGGAACAACAAAAATATTGAGGACTATTTACTATTGATCCACAATCTCAACAACAAATTAATTTGGGCACAAATTGGGACATGGGAGCTCATGGTACATTTGCTGGCACCAATAGGGTTCTTTACAGGGGACCATGTTTTGTGGCCAAACTATAAGCTGCCCATTGGGTTAACAATAACAAACAATAATATATAATGTTTATCTGAATGTTTAACTGCAAAATTCACTGTTCTTTCCCTCTGAATATCTAATGCAGCAGCAATAATCAGTTCTTAGGTAAATGGAAATTGTTGTATCATATATTGAATGTATGTGAATGGAGAGGAGATTTCAAGTAATCCCCTGCCCAACAAGCTGCAAACCACAGGGCAACAAAAAAGCAATCAAAATTGCCTTATGTGCCATTGCCATAAATTTCTTTTTAAAAATGTATGCATGCATTCCAGCGTGTGGCTGCGGTGCCAATTTAATTGTCTTTGCTTTCATATCGGCCAAATGTATGTACAGGTGCTTTTTAAACACCTCGGTGGTTTTTTTTCCTCTCTACCAGTCAGTGGTGTTTTGACTGTCCCACTTTTTCTTGGGAGCACCATGGCTAGCAAAGCACCATGTGATATATCCCTCAGTAAGTGGTTTAAAGATAACAAAATGACTAAAATCCCATCACACTGTACTTGAAGGCAATTGCCTGGGCCTACACATTGATTGTTGTGTTCCATGCAACAATCACCAGACAAAGTGCACTGAAAGCCCAAGTTCTTTTGCCTTAAGGCCATGGAAATACAAAGCATTTGCCCAGCTTCTCTCTGCCTGTGTGCATTCTGCAGGCTGAGAGAAGTGGATCCACTCCCTTCTGCAGCTCCGCTTATCTGCATTGAATAGTACAGCTTCCATCTGAGTGCAGGTACATGAAGCAGAGTGCCTGCTTTCGCGTTTTTCAGCCCAACCTCCACCGCGCTCTGTGCACCTGCACTCAATGCAGATAAACTGAGCTGGGAAAGCAAGTGAATCTGTTTCCCTCATCTTGAGAGATGCAGAGCTTTGTGTGCCCATGGCCTGAGACTCAAGGATATATGGCAAACTAGACTTGCTGTATGTTTAGTTTTAGGGAATGTCTGCTTTAGTGAACAGACATACAACCCATTTATTGGTTACAATTTAATTTGCCTAAAAGTTAAATTTTTAACTGCCTCTGGAACCTTACTTATTTGGAAAGTAGATTTTCTTCTGAGTGGCCTAATTTAACAAGACCTATAAGCAGCTCTATTGTGAGAAGCATGCATGTGGCAGTTCCAAAATGAGAAACATCAGGAGCTATAGCAAATAATGGCAAGGGATGTTCTGTAAACTCGAATGAGTGAGTCAGAGACGAGGGGTAAATGTTATTCTACATTTTTGATTCTGGCTACAAGTGCGTAAAATAATGTACTGTTTTTTGTGATAAAGGAAGGTGGGATGCTTTGCATCAAGCACTTTAACTTTAGAAAAGTGGTTTAAATTTATGTGCTGTTACAGTGGAGTTTGGTATGAGAAGTCATTGTTTAAGAATGCTGTGCTAAGACTTGACAACTGCAGGTATATTACTAGTCAAGTGGTCCCCAAACTGACATGCCTGTACCCATGAATGTTGATGCAATATATAATAGGGTCTGTGGTAAATGCAACAATTTATGTATTCCTAGTTTGGAAAATAGTCACCCAGATCTAATGTCAGATGTTGGAAAGGTGTATTAGTTCTAGAAGCTAAAGTTACAGGGTACAAAAACACACTTGATTTTTAAGGTAAAATGCATACTGTGCTGCTGTATGTGTCACATGTCACCGCATCCCTCCCCACTATTATTTATACCTGCTATACAGTAAATCACAAACTTTTGGTTCTTGGCACATATGCTGTTAAGATTCTTATTTCCATGAGATGAAGCGTATATTATCATTTTTATGCTCCGTCAGTCCAATAGGAACTCTAGCATCTCATTGCCTTGGAGACACTAGGTTTGCAAGCCACTTGCCTCTTCCTTTGCTACATCATGAAAGCAGCAGCCAGTAGACTGTGAATTATCAGCAGTTCAGTTTGTTTATATGTTTACTGTATCTTAATAGTATCAAAGGTAACAAACTCAAGGTCAGCAGGGGGAGATTAATAGTGCATGCACAAAAATAACAGAAGGCAGTGACCATTGTGGAAAGGTAAAAATATACCAATAAATCAAGATTTTGTTTCTCCTTATCTGGATACAGCTCTCAATTAAAGAAGAAATGTATACATTTATTATAATTTGAGAAATGGTGTTAAATGTGTCTGTATGAGAAAACCTATCAAGTTTCAGGTAAACTGTGCTATAGCAAAGGTTTCAGACTTGGGGCGCCTCCCTGAGCACAATTTACACATAAAAAAAATTTTTTTGCATTCTTTTCTCAAAGGAACTTACACAAGGTCAAGTGGCGTCAAATTTTATGTCAAATCTGGTGTAAAATAAAAATTCACCATTTATTTAACACAGCTTATTAGGCGAATTTTATTTTACACAGAATAAAAAAGTAGGCCCATAAAAATGAGCAGCTGAGGGTTAACTGAACACAGGAAGTGCTTAAGAGCATACTCAGTTAGGGCTGCTGACCCTCTGGGCTTTCATACAGCTGTTCTACTCAAAGCCTGCCTAGATAATATCTTAGAAAAACAATGTAAATTGCAAAAGTTCTCAGAAGGCTTCATAAGTGTGAAAGCAAAACAATTCTATGTTACTGTTTTATAAAAGAAAATGTGTTTTTTTTTAATTAAAAGAATAGGCAGATGTATTTTCATACATCGAGTTATTTTACTCGAGTTGAAAACAGACCATATAGTAAGTACTTTTATTATATTGCCCCATGTAGGGTGAAGACACACAGAGCTACTAGTAGCAGCTACTTGGGGCTACTAAAAAGACAATGCTGATCATTTACTGATAACTGTCTAAAGTGTGTTTTAGCACAGGCAATTCTGAGTATTGTCTATGGCAGGATATTTCCTGGTGTTTTGTAGCTGTGAAAAGTAGCTGCTACTAGTAGCCTAGTGTGTCTTCACCCTTAGAAATACATTTAAAGTTGAGCTCAAAATGATGAGATATACAATAAAATGTTCTTAACAGAAGCAATAGAATGTATCTATCATTTAGAAAAAAAACTAAATAAAACTTGCTTTCAATACATTTTTATTAGGTGCAAATTGGAGGAGCTCTTTACTTTATTAATGATTCTTTTCCTTGAGCAAATAGATTAATAGATTGGGCAGAAAGGGCTCACATATAGTTAGGCATTCAGATACCAGGAGGCCTTTTTTCTGAGAATTTTTTTTCCTTTTTTCTATACTTTATGGAAGTTAATAAAACCTTAATTTTCAATGTTATCACCAGTGGGAAAAATATATTTTCCTTTTATTATCCTTTTATAGCTTTGTCTTCTGAGTGAAAAGATGGGAAAAAACTTTCAGAAGTTCCCTATAGGCTTGTGTTGTGATAAACACTGGCAAAAACTTTTGACAAGTCATCTGACTGACTGAATTTGGAGCATCCTTGCAAATGAATGTTTGGCTAATACAAGAGAAAGGTGGCAAATCTTTATAAATGAGCTAGAGCATTGTTTTATTGTAGTCATTCCATAACTGTAATACAAATCCAATGTGCAGGAAAACCATTACATTTCAAAGGGAAAAGATACTTTGAGCTTTGATAAATCTTTTTTTTTTAAAGACAAAGTTTTTTTTTCCGATACATTTTTTGAGATCATTGAAGTTTATTATAAAATGCCTTACTTTTCTGTTTCTATTACAGTTTCTGTCCTGCACAGTATTGAGTTTGGTACTTGGATACAACAAGATATGACAGTTTTTTTAATGGTTACAAGTATAACCACAATGGCAGTTGGTTTTAGTTATTCTTTTGCGTTATTGCTCCATATTAGACACAGTTTCAACCACACAAAGGGGCAGATTTACTAACGTTAGTATTTTGTGTTTTTTTCAGCTAAAACCTGATTTTTTTGTGAAAAAGAAACTATTTTTTTTATGATTTATTAAGCACAAACCAATAAAAACCACTTATTTAAAACTTTGCCATCTAAAAGCTGTCAAGATCATGTAGCTTCCAATGGGGGTTGTCCTAGGCAAATTGTGTCTGTATTTAATTTGGCCTTTTAGGGTTTTTTTTTTTCATTTAAAGGTCCAGGGAGATTTGTGAAAAAATGAAAAAAACACAAAGAATTGTGGTTTTTGTGTTCTTTTCCTTTTGTTCCACATTTCCATTTGTTCAGGCTTTTTCAATTTGGATCTAAATGACTTGACATTTGTGGTTTTAGTAGAATTGAGATTTGTCGTGGTTTCAAAAACCTCTAAAACCATGAAAATCAGAATGTTAATAAATCTGTCCCTTAGTAAACTTTATTGACAGTATTACCATTTTTTTCTGTACATGTGTCATTTTTGTATGTTTCTGGTTAATAGGTTACTTTTACAATGGCCCACAAGCTGTATATAATACTTGCGTCACTTTCCACTGATAATATAATAAACTAAAACAATTAAAATCCTATTTAGTTGTGAACATTTTTCCTTTGTGTTGTTTTTATATACAAGTATGGGGCCCCTTATCTGGGAACCTGTTAAAGCTCCAAATTACAGACCATCTCCCATAGAGTCCATTTTAGGCACATAATTAAAGGTTTTTTTAAGCAATTTCCCTTTTCTCAGTAGTTATAAAACAGTAGCTTGCATTTGATCCTATGTTGCATATCGGTGGCAAAAGGGGGATCTAGGCCCAAAAACTGAATTGATGTAAACTTACTCATTGTCTCACTTAGCGGTTTGGCAGTTTACGTTCATTTTCTGATTTTTATATTGCCATTAATTATGTCATCTAAAAGCTGAAGCTGAAGTAGTAATGAGCAAATCCGTCCCATTTTGCTTCACCAAAAAAATTGCGCTGCTACTGAGAAATACACATAATAGTAAAAAATTTGCAAGATGCACAACTTTTTTCCAAGTGCAACTTTTTTTTCTCACTCCAAATACGATAAAGTCAAAGGGCATTTTTTTCTTATGTTTTTTCTCAATCCAAATGCATTAAAATCAATAGGTGTTTTTTCTTCCTCCTACTGCGTCACTGCAAAAGCATTGACGTCTTGGGTATTGCCATTTTTTCTCCTTTCCAACTGAAGGATCTTTCATTGCTTCAGGGTATCAGAAGTTTTCCGATTTTTCGGATGCTCTATTTGTTGAAAAATGTGAGAGATTTGTGTTTTTCATATTGTATTCCACTTTTATTGATCCACTTTTTTTTAAAGGCTTTTTAAAGACTGTTTTAATGAATCACTTGTGGTTTCCAAAACCTCGAAAACCATTAACATGAGAATTTTGATAAATGGACCTCCTGGTGTTTAAAGGAAAGGCTAATAAAGTTCTCTCCATAGTGCCCTTAAGTATCCCATATTTTGCCTATTCAGATGATCAAAAGTTTAAAGGCAAAAAAAACACTGAGCTCTGTAAACAAAATCCCCATAATTCCTCGCTCCTGCACCATGCATTGACCCAAAGTTACGACGGCAGTTCGGTTGAGCAACGAGAAATAGGTTAAGAAAGGCAAAGAGGCAGCATGGCCCGTACGGGGATCGAACCCGCGACCTTGGCGTTATTAGCACCACGCTCTAACCAACTGAGCTAACCGGCCTGAAAGCCACGCAAGGTGGCCTCTGTGCGGAAGCCGGCGTTTGCACCCGTGCGGCCCTTCACTTTTAGCTGGTATTTTGACTTTTGTTTGCGTGTATCATCTCATGATTAGGCATCGGTGCCAACTTAGAGCAAAGGACGAGTTGCGCCTTTCTTCACCCTGACATTCTCAGCTCAAAATTTGTTCACTTCCTGCCACGCTGCAAAGTCTTAAGGTTGCGAGGCATGGCTCCAATCCAGGCCAAGATTAATGAAACGCCACGCTTAATGCTGCCTGTACACAGAAGCAAAGAAGGTATTCTGCCATTGTCGCCTCTTTATTTGCTGATTTCCCGCCATGCTGCCCACATCTTAAGCTTGCCAGGCATAGATCCAAAGCAGCCCAAGATTTCATGAAAAGCCACACTGCAAATTCTAACCCCGCTTTTATAGAGAAGTCTTGCTGTTGGAAATCACTCGAAAACACTCTACACCTGTGACCCCCAAGGAGAAAGGTGCAGATGTTTGACTCTGATATTTGTTGAGCCCATTTGAATGGGCCATATAAAGTCCCTATACGAAATGACTGAACGTAAAAGAAGCCGGTGCCGTGCTTTGTGGCAGCAAGAAAATATGCGTACGGTACAGAGAATGCGCGCCGCGTTTCTATGGTGTAATGGTTAGCACTCTGGACTTTGAATCCAGCGATCCGAGTTCAAATCTCGGTGGAACCTTCCACCATTTTTCAGATTCCAGTGAACAGCAATTAGCTATGCCAAAGCGCATTCATCCGTCAAGCAGCCAACGACCTCACTGGAAGAGCCGTCCCAGTGCTCAGCTGCAACTCGTACAGTGGTCAGCCACCTGCGTTCTGGATCAGGATAAGAGGGGGACGACCTAACCATGACGGGAAAGCAGCCGCTTGGTCCTCTTCACAAAGTACACCAAAGGACTCCTTCTTATACCCTCTAATCCACGCGTTTCCTTTTCTAAAGAATCGGGCCAAGTCCTAATGGTTCCAAAGAAGGGCAGTCCAAATACCAGGCTGCCGTTGTTTAGAATTCCGTGTTGTAAGGAAATTCACTTGTGCCAAACTCCATGGTTTCTGTGCCAATTTGTTTGCACGACCATCTACGACACTCACGCTTCCGGAGGCATGCCGATCGTGCGTTGGTTCCATGGTGTAATGGTTAGCACTCTGGACTCTGAATCCAGCGATCCGAGTTCAAATCTCGGTGGAACCTGGGATGGCTTTTCGCAGTCCGCCGCCTTGCCTTCTGCTCTCCCAAAATCAGCAACTCCTTCAGCGGTCGACCGCTCGCACAGCCCCAAGACCCTCCACAGCCTTGACAAGATGGAGAGTGGTTCCAAAAAAGGCAGAGACTGAGGAATAAAGCAAAAAAACTGCATGTTACTTCCACATTTAAGAAAAAGATTTTAAAAAGCCTGTTTGAAGATTGGTCCTATCTTGGAAGATTTTTTTTACAACGATATGCGCTTGCCACGCTGCTGCAGGGCAGCCTTCTGCATGTCTTGGTTCCATGGTGTAATGGTTAGCACTCTGGACTCTGAATCCAGCGATCCGAGTTCAAATCTCGGTGGAACCTGCCTTGGTTTTACACAGGCAGAGCTGGCTTGCTTTCGCCACTGCAGAAATCCGTGCACACTGTAAGTGAAACGTACGTACCGATGCCGAAAGAAAGGCCTTGCCAATGAGCCGTGGTCAGCCGCCTGCATCCCTGCGTGAGCCTCCTGTGCTTATACTACTCCAAAGGCTCTTCCCCTCGGCTAGGACTTTTCTGCTTCTTGGGATAGTAAGCCTTCTTGAAGCCAGAGAGGTGCGTGATAGGGGCTCACCCTTCAGACTGCCTTTTGCAGCACAAGTCCAGGTAATTCCCACCGAAGCTCATTTCAAACCTGAAAAAGGAACTGTCACTTTACATGTAACAGCTTTCCTGAAAACAAAAGGTTGTGAAGTGGCTGACAAAAGAACTCCGTAAAAAAAGGCAATTCTTCTGGAGCCCATGCATTGACCCAAAGTTACGACGGCAGTTCGGTTGAGCAACGAGAAATAGGTTAAGAAAGGCAAAGAGGCAGCGTGGCCCGTACGGGGATCGAACCCGCGACCTTGGCGTTATTAGCACCACGCTCTAACCAGCTGAGCTAACCGGCCTGAAAGCCACGCAAGGTGGCCTCTGTGCGGAAGCCGGCGTTTGCACCCGTGCGGCCCTTCACTTTTAGCTGGTATTTCGACTTTTGTTTGCGTGTATCATCTCATGATTAGGCATCGGTGCCAACTTTGAGCAAAGGACGAGTTGCGCCTTTCTTCACCCTGACATTCTCAGCTCAAAATTTGTTCATTTCCTGCCACGCTGCAAAGTCTTAAGGTTGCGAGGCATGGCTCCAATCCAGGCCAAGATTAATGAAACGCCACGCTTAATGCTGCCTGTACACAGAAGCAAAGAAGGTATTCTGCCATTGTCGCCTCTTTATTTGCTGATTTCCCGCCATGCTGCCCACATCTTAAGCTTGCCAGGCATAGATCCAAAGCAGCCCAAGATTTCATGAAAAGCCACACTGCAAATTCTAACCCCGCTTTTATAGAGAAGTCTTGCTGTTGGAAATCACTCGAAAACACTCTACACCTGTGACCCCCAAGGAGAAAGGTGCAGATGTTTGACTCTGATATTTGTTGAGCCCATTTGAATGGGCCATATAAAGTCCCTATACGAAATGACTGAACGTAAAAGAAGCCGGTGCCGTGCTTTGTGGCAGCAAGAAAATATGCTATCGTGAAGCCGCTCCGGGGATTTCACCTTGGTCGCAAGTGTGTTCTTGGTCCCTCCGCCGCGGGTGCTTCAATACGCAGGTCTTGTTTAAAATAGATCTACAAGCAGAAAACCCGGCACAAAGAAACCTTTTGTAACAGAAGCTGACCCTACTGCCCTTCAGCACGGACGGTACAGAGAATGCGCGCCGTGGTTCCATGGTGTAATGGTTAGCACTCTGGACTTTGAATCCAGCGATCCGAGTTCAAATCTCGGTGGAACCTTCCACCATTTTTCAGATTCCAGTGAACAGCAATTAGCTATGCCAAAGCGCATTCATCCGTCAAGCAGCCAACGACCTCACTGGAAGAACCGTCCCAGTGCTCAGCTGCAACTCGTACAGTGGTCAGCCACCTGCGTTCTGGATCAGGATAAGAGGGGGACGACCTAACCATGACGGGAAAGCAGCCGCTTGGTCCTCTTCACAAAGCACACCAAAGGACTCCTTCTTATACCCTCTAATCCACGCGTTTCCTTTTCTGAAGAATCGGGCCAAGTCCTAATGGTTCCAAAGAAGGGCAGTCCAAATACCAGGCTGCCGTTGTTTAGAATTCCGTGTTGTAAGGAAATTCACTTGTGCCAAACTCCATGGTTTCTGTGCCAATTTGTTTGCACGACCATCTACGACACTCACGCTTCCGGAGGCATGCCAATCGTGCGTTGGTTCCATGGTGTAATGGTTAGCACTCTGGACTCTGAATCCAGCGATCCGAGTTCAAATCTCGGTGGAACCTGGGATGGCTTTTCGCAGTCCGCCGCCTTGCCTTCTGCTCTCCCAAAATCAGCAACTCCTTCAGCGGTCGACCGCTCGCACAGCCCCAAGACCCTCCACTGCCTTGACAAGTTGGAGAGTGGTTCCAAAAAAGGCCGAGACTGAGGAAAAAAGCAAAAAAACTGCGTGTTACTTCCACATTTAAGAAAAAGATTTAAAAAAGCCTGTTTGAAGATTGGTCCTATCTTGGAAGATTTTTTTTACAACGATTTGCGCTTGCCACGCTGCTGCAGGGCAGCCTTCTGCATGTCTTGGTTCCATGGTGTAATGGTTAGCACTCTGGACTCTGAATCCAGCGATCCGAGTTCAAATCTCGGTGGAACCTGCCTCGGTTTTACACAGGCAGAGCTGGCTTGCTTTCGCCACTGCAGAAATCCGTGCACACTGTAAGTGAAACGTACGTACCGATGCCGAAAGAAAGGCCTTGCCAATGAGCCGTGGTCAGCCGCCTGCATCCCTGCGTGAGCCTCCTGTGCTTATACTACTCCAAAGGCTCTTCCCCTCGGCTAGGACTTTTCTGCTTCTTGGGATAGTAAGCCTTCTTGAAGCCAGAGAGGTGCGTGATAGGGGCTCACCCTTCAGACTGCCTTTTGCAGCACAAGTCCAGGTAATTCCCACCGAAGCTCATTTCAAACCTGAAAAAGGAACTGTCACTTTACATGTAACAGCTTTCCTGAAAACAAAAGGTTGTGAAGTGGCTGACAAAAGAACTCCGTAAAAAAAGGCAATTCTTCTGGAGCCCATGCATTGACCCAAAGTTACGACGGCAGTTCGGTTGAGCAACGAGAAATAGGTTAAGAAAGGCAAAGAGGCAGCGTGGCCCGTACGGGGATCGAACCCGCGACCTTGGCGTTATTAGCACCACGCTCTAACCAACTGAGCTAACCGGCCTGAAAGCCACGCAAGGTGGCCTCTGTGCGGAAGCCGGCGTTTGCACCCGTGCGGCCCTTCACTTTTAGCTGGTATTTCGACTTTTGTTTGCGTGTATCATCTCATGATTAGGCATCGGTGCCAACTTTGAGCAAAGGACGAGTTGCGCCTTTCTTCACCCTGACATTCTCAGCTCAAAATTTGTTCATTTCCTGCCACGCTGCAAAGTCTTAAGGTTGCGAGGCATGGCTCCAATCCAGGCCAAGATTAATGAAACGCCACGGTTAATGCTGCCTGTACACAGAAGCAAAGAAGGTATTCTGCCATTGTCGCCTCTTTATTTGCTGATTTCCCACCATGCTGCCCACATCTTAAGCTTGCCAGGCATAGATCCAAAGCAGCCCAAGATTTCATGAAAAGCCACACTGCAAATTCTAACCCCGCTTTTATAGAGAAGTCTTGCTGTTGGAAATCACTCGAAAACACTCTACACCTGTGACCCCCAAGGAGAAAGGTGCAGATGTTTGACTCTGATATTTGTTGAGCCCATTTGAATGGGCCATATAAAGTCCCTATACGAAATGACTGAACGTAAAAGAAGCCGGTGCCGTGCTTTGTGGCAGCAAGAAAATATGCTATCGTGAAGCCGCTCCGGGGATTTCACCTTGGTCGCAAGTGTGTTCTTGGTCCCTCCGCCGCGGGTGCTTCAATACGCAGGTCTTGTTTAAAATAGATCTACAAGCAGAAAACCCGGCACAAAGAAACCTTTTGTAACAGAAGCTGACCCTACTGCCCTTCGGCACGGACGGTACAGAGAATGCGCGCCGCGGTTCCATGGTGTAATGCTTAGCACTCTGGACTTTGAATCCAGCGATCCGAGTTCAAATCTCGGTGGAACCTTCCACCATTTTTCAGATTCCAGTGAACAGCAATTAGCTATGCCAAAGCGCATTCATCCGTCAAGCAGCCAACGACCTCACTGGAAGAACCGTCCCAGTGCTCAGCTGCAACTCGTACAGTGGTCAGCCACCTGCGTTCTGGATCAGGATAAGAGGGGGACGACCTAACCATGACGGGAAAGCAGCCGCTTGGTCCTCTTCACAAAGCACACCAAAGGACTCCTTCTTATACCCTCTAATCCACGCGTTTCCTTTTCTGAAGAATCGGGCCAAGTCCTAATGGTTCCAAAGAAGGGCAGTCCAAATACCAGGCTGCCGTTGTTTAGAATTCCGTGTTGTAAGGAAATTCACTTGTGCCAAACTCCATGGTTTCTGTGCCAATTTGTTTGCACGACCATCTACGACACTCACGCTTCCGGAGGCATGCCGATCGTGCGTTGGTTCCATGGTGTAATGGTTAGCACTCTGGACTCTGAATCCAGCGATCCGAGTTCAAATCTCGGTGGAACCTGGGATGGCTTTTCGCAGTCCGCCGCCTTGCCTTCTGCTCTCCCAAAATCAGCAACTCCTTCAGCGGTCAACCGCTCGCACAGCCCCAAGACCCTCCACTGCCTTGACAAGATGGAGAGTGGTTCCAAAAAAGGCCGAGACTGAGGAAAAAAGCAAAAAAACTGCGTGTTACTTCCACATTTAAGAAAAAGATTTAAAAAAGCCTGTTTGAAGATTGGTCCTATCTTGGAAGATTTTTTTTACAACGATTTGCGCTTGCCACGCTGCTGCAGGGCAGCCTTCTGCATGTCTTGGTTCCATGGTGTAATGGTTAGCACTCTGGACTCTGAATCCAGCGATCCGAGTTCAAATCTCGGTGGAACCTGCCTCGGTTTTACACAGGCAGAGCTGGCTTGCTTTCGCCACTGCAGAAATCCGTGCACACTGTAAATGAAACGTACGTACCGATGCCGAAAGAAAGGCCTTGCCAATGAGCCGTGGTCAGCCGCCTGCATCCCTGCGTGAGCCTCCTGTGCTTATACTACTCCAAAGGCTCTTCCCCTCGGCTAGGACTTTTCTGCTTCTTGGGATAGTAAGCCTTCTTGAAGCCAGAGAGGTGCGTGATAGGGGCTCACCCTTCAGACTGCCTTTTGCAGCACAAGTCCAGGTAATTCCCACCGAAGCTCATTTCAAACCTGAAAAAGGAACTGTCACTTTACATGTAACAGCTTTCCTGAAAACAAAAGGTTGTGAAGTGGCTGACAAAAGAACTCCGTAAAAAAAGGCAATTCTTCTGGAGCCCATGCATTGACCCAAAGTTACGACGGCAGTTCGGTTGAGCAACGAGAAATAGGTTAAGAAAGGCAAAGAGGCAGCATGGCCCGTACGGGGATCAAACCCGCGACCTTGGCGTTATTAGCACCACGCTCTAACCAACTGAGCTAACCGGCCTGAACGCCACGCAAGGTGGCCTCTGTGCGGAAGCCGGCGTTTGCACCCGTGCGGCCCTTCACTTTTAGCTGGTATTTCGACTTTTGTTTGCGTGTATCATCTCATGATTAGGCATCGGTGCCAACTTTGAGCAAAGGACGAGTTGCGCCTTTCTTCACCCTGACATTCTCAGCTCAAAATTTGTTCATTTCCTGCCACGCTGCAAAGTCTTAAGGTTGCGAGGCATGGCTCCAATCCAGGCCAAGATTAATGAAACGCCACGCTTAATGCTGCCTGTACACAGAAGCAAAGAAGGTATTCTGCCATTGTCGCCTCTTTATTTGCTGATTTCCCGCCATGCTGCCCACATCTTAAGCTTGCCAGGCATAGATCCAAAGCAGCCCAAGATTTCATGAAAAGCCACACTGCAAATTCTAACCCCGCTTTTATAGAGAAGTCTTGCTGTTGGAAATCACTCGAAAACACTCTACACCTGTGACCCCCAAGGAGAAAGGTGCAGATGTTTGACTCTGATATTTGTTGAGCCCATTTGAATGGGCCATATAAAGTCCCTATACGAAATGACTGAACGTAAAAGAAGCCGGTGCCGTGCTTTGTGGCAGCAAGAAAATATGCTATCGTGAAGCCGCTCCGGGGATTTCACCTTGGTCGCAAGTGTGTTCTTGGTCCCTCCGCCGCGGGTGCTTCAATACGCAGGTCTTGTTTAAAATAGATCTACAAGCAGAAAACCCGGCACAAAGAAACCTTTTGTAACAGAAGCTGACCCTACTGCCCTTCGGCACGGACGGTACAGAGAATGCGCGCCGCGGTTCCATGGTGTAATGGTTAGCACTCTGGACTTTGAATCCAGCGATCCGAGTTCAAATCTCGGTGGAACCTTCCACCATTTTTCAGATTCCAGTGAACAGCAATTAGCTATGCCAAAGCGCATTCATCCGTCAAGCAGCCAACGACCTCACTGGAAGAACCGTCCCAGTGCTCAGCTGCAACTCGTACAGTGGTCAGCCACCTGCGTTCTGGATCAGGATAAGAGGGGGACGACCTAACCATGACGGGAAAGCAGCCGCTTGGTCCTCTTCACAAAGCACACCAAAGGACTCCTTCTTATACCCTCTAATCCACGCGTTTCCTTTTCTGAAGAATCGGGCCAAGTCCTAATGGTTCCAAAGAAGGGCAGTCCAAATACCAGGCTGCCGTTGTTTAGAATTCCGTGTTGTAAGGAAATTCACTTGTGCCAAACTCCATGGTTTCTGTGCCAATTTGTTTGCACGACCATCTACGACACTCACGCTTCCGGAGGCATGCCGATCGTGCGTTGGTTCCATGGTGTAATGGTTAGCACTCTGGACTCTGAATCCAGCGATCCGAGTTCAAATCTCGGTGGAACCTGGGATGGCTTTTCGCAGTCCGCCGCCTTGCCTTCTGCTCTCCCAAAATCAGCAACTCCTTCAGCGGTCGACCGCTCGCACAGCCCCAAGACCCTCCACTGCCTTGACAAGATGGAGAGTGGTTCCAAAAAAGGCCGAGACTGAGGAAAAAAGCAAAAAAACTGCGTGTTACTTCCACATTTAAGAAAAAGATTTAAAAAAGCCTGTTTGAAGATTGGTCCTATCTTGGAAGATTTTTTTTACAACGATTTGCGCTTGCCACGCTGCTGCAGGGCAGCCTTCTGCATGTCTTGGTTCCATGGTGTAATGGTTAGCACTCTGGACTCTGAATCCAGCGATCCGAGTTCAAATCTCGGTGGAACCTGCCTCGGTTTTACACAGGCAGAGCTGGCTTGCTTTCGCCACTGCAGAAATCCGTGCACACTGTAAGTGAAACGTACGTACCGATGCCGAAAGAAAGGCCTTGCCAATGAGCCGTGGTCAGCCGCCTGCATCCCTGCGTGAGCCTCCTGTGCTTATACTACTCCAAAGGCTCTTCCCCTCGGCTAGGACTTTTCTGCTTCTTGGGATAGTAAGCCTTCTTGAAGCCAGAGAGGTGCGTGATAGGGGCTCACCCTTCAGACTGCCTTTTGCAGCACAAGTCCAGGTAATTCCCACCGAAGCTCATTTCAAACCTGAAAAAGGAACTGTCACTTTACATGTAACAGCTTTCCTGAAAACAAAAGGTTGTGAAGTGGCTGACAAAAGAACTCCGTAAAAAAAGGCAATTCTTCTGGAGCCCATGCATTGACCCAAAGTTACGACGGCAGTTCGGTTGAGCAACGAGAAATAGGTTAAGAAAGGCAAAGAGGCAGCATGGCCCGTACGGGGATCGAACCCGCGACCTTGGCGTTATTAGCACCACGCTCTAACCAACTGAGCTAACCGGCCTGAAAGCCACGCAAGGTGGCCTCTGTGCGGAAGCCGGCGTTTGCACCCGTGCGGCCCTTCACTTTTAGCTGGTATTTCGACTTTTGTTTGCGTGTATCATCTCATGATTAGGCACCGGTGCCAACTTTGAGCAAAGGACGAGTTGCGCCTTTCTTCACCCTGACATTCTCAGCTCAAAATTTGTTCATTTCCTGCCACGCTGCAAAGTCTTAAGGTTGCGAGGCATGGCTCCAATCCAGGCCAAGATTAATGAAACGCCACGCTTAATGCTGCCTGTACACAGAAGCAAAGAAGGTATTCTGCCATTGTCGCCTCTTTATTTGCTGATTTCCCGCCATGCTGCCCACATCTTAAGCTTGCCAGGCATAGATCCAAAGCAGCCCAAGATTTCATGAAAAGCCACACTGCAAATTCTAACCCCGCTTTTATAGAGAAGTCTTGCTGTTGGAAATCACTCGAAAACACTCTACACCTGTGACCCCCAAGGAGAAAGGTGCAGATGTTTGACTCTGATATTTGTTGAGCCCATTTGAATGGGCCATATAAAGTCCCTATACGAAATGACTGAACGTAAAAGAAGCCGGTGCCGTGCTTTGTGGCAGCAAGAAAATATGCTATCGTGAAGCCGCTCCGGGGATTTCACCTTGGTCGCAAGTGTGTTCTTGGTCCCTCCGCCGCGGGTGCTTCAATACGCAGGTCTTGTTTAAAATAGATCTACAAGCAGAAAACCCGGCACAAAGAAACCTTTTGTAACAGAAGCTGACCCTACTGCCCTTCGGCACGGACGGTACAGAGAATGCGCGCCGCGGTTCCATGGTGTAATGCTTAGCACTCTGGACTTTGAATCCAGCGATCCGAGTTCAAATCTCGGTGGAACCTTCCACCATTTTTCAGATTCCAGTGAACAGCAATTAGCTATGCCAAAGCGCATTCATCCGTCAAGCAGCCAACGACCTCACTGGAAGAACCGTCCCAGTGCTCAGCTGCAACTCGTACAGTGGTCAGCCACCTGCGTTCTGGATCAGGATAAGAGGGGGACGACCTAACCATGACGGGAAAGCAGCCGCTTGGTCCTCTTCACAAAGCACACCAAAGGACTCCTTCTTATACCCTCTAATCCACGCGTTTCCTTTTCTGAAGAATCGGGCCAAGTCCTAATGGTTCCAAAGAAGGGCAGTCCAAATACCAGGCTGCCGTTGTTTAGAATTCCGTGTTGTAAGGAAATTCACTTGTGCCAAACTCCATGGTTTCTGTGCCAATTTGTTTGCACGACCATCTACGACACTCACGCTTCCGGAGGCATGCCGATCGTGCGTTGGTTCCATGGTGTAATGGTTAGCACTCTGGACTCTGAATCCAGCGATCCGAGTTCAAATCTCGGTGGAACCTGGGATGGCTTTTCGCAGTCCGCCGCCTTGCCTTCTGCTCTCCCAAAATCAGCAACTCCTTCAGCGGTCGACCGCTCGCACAGCCCCAAGACCCTCCACTGCCTTGACAAGATGGAGAGTGGTTCCAAAAAAGGCCGAGACTGAGGAAAAAAGCAAAAAAACTGCGTGTTACTTCCACATTTAAGAAAAAGATTTAAAAAAGCCTGTTTGAAGATTGGTCCTATCTTGGAAGATTTTTTTTACAACGATTTGCGCTTGCCACGCTGCTGCAGGGCAGCCTTCCGCATGTCTTGGTTCCATGGTGTAATGGTTAGCACTCTGGACTCTGAATCCAGCGATCCGAGTTCAAATCTCGGTGGAACCTGCCTCGGTTTTACACAGGCAGAGCTGGCTTGCTTTCGCCACTGCAGAAATCCGTGCACACTGTAAGTGAAACGTACGTACCGATGCCGAAAGAAAGGCCTTGCCAATGAGCCGTGGTCAGCCGCCTGCATCCCTGCGTGAGCCTCCTGTGCTTATACTACTCCAAAGGCTCTTCCCCTCGGCTAGGACTTTTCTGCTTCTTGGGATAGTAAGCCTTCTTGAAGCCAGAGAGGTGCGTGATAGGGGCTCACCCTTCAGACTGCCTTTTGCAGCACAAGTCCAGGTAATTCCCACCGAAGCTCATTTCAAACCTGAAAAAGGAACTGTCACTTTACATGTAACAGCTTTCCTGAAAACAAAAGGTTGTGAAGTGGCTGACAAAAGAACTCCGTAAAAAAAGGCAATTCTTCTGGAGCCCATGCATTGACCCAAAGTTACGACGGCAGTTCGGTTGAGCAACGAGAAATAGGTTAAGAAAGGCAAAGAGGCAGCATGGCCCGTACGGGGATCGAACCCGCGACCTTGGCGTTATTAGCACCACGCTCTAACCAACTGAGCTAACCGGCCTGAAAGCCACGCAAGGTGGCCTCTGTGCGGAAGCCGGCGTTTGCACCCGTGCGGCCCTTCACTTTTAGCTGGTATTTCGACTTTTGTTTGCGTGTATCATCTCATGATTAGGCATCGGTGCCAACTTTGAGCAAAGGACGAGTTGCGCCTTTCTTCACCCTGACATTCTCAGCTCAAAATTTGTTCATTTCCTGCCACGCTGCAAAGTCTTAAGGTTGCGAGGCATGGCTCCAATCCAGGCCAAGATTAATGAAACGCCACGCTTAATGCTGCCTGTACACAGAAGCAAAGAAGGTATTCTGCCATTGTCGCCTCTTTATTTGCTGATTTCCCGCCATGCTGCCCACATCTTAAGCTTGCCAGGCATAGATCCAAAGCAGCCCAAGATTTCATGAAAAGCCACACTGCAAATTCTAACCCCGCTTTTATAGAGAAGTCTTGCTGTTGGAAATCACTCGAAAACACTCTACACCTGTGACCCCCAAGGAGAAAGGTGCAGATGTTTGACTCTGATATTTGTTGAGCCCATTTGAATGGGCCATATAAAGTCCCTATACGAAATGACTGAACGTAAAAGAAGCCGGTGCCGTGCTTTGTGGCAGCAAGAAAATATGCTATCGTGAAGCCGCTCCGGGGATTTCACCTTGGTCGCAAGTGTGTTCTTGGTCCCTCCGCCGCGGGTGCTTCAATACGCAGGTCTTGTTTAAAATAGATCTACAAGCAGAAAACCCGGCACAAAGAAACCTTTTGTAACAGAAGCTGACCCTACTGCCCTTCGGCACGGACGGTACAGAGAATGCGCGCCGCGGTTCCATGGTGTAATGGTTAGCACTCTGGACTTTGAATCCAGCGATCCAAGTTCAAATCTCGGTGGAACCTTCCACCATTTTTCAGATTCCAGTGAACAGCAATTAGCTATGCCAAAGCGCATTCATCCGTCAAGCAGCCAACGACCTCACTGGAAGAACCGTCCCAGTGCTCAGCTGCAACTCGTACAGTGGTCAGCCACCTGCGTTCTGGATCAGGATAAGAGGGGGACGACCTAACCATGACGGGAAAGCAGCCGCTTGGTCCTCTTCACAAAGCACACCAAAGGACTCCTTCTTATACCCTCTAATCCACGCGTTTCCTTTTCTGAAGAATCGGGCCAAGTCCTAATGGTTCCAAAGAAGGGCAGTCCAAATACCAGGCTGCCGTTGTTTAGAATTCCGTGTTGTAAGGAAATTCACTTGTGCCAAACTCCATGGTTTCTGTGCCAATTTGTTTGCACGACCATCTACGACACTCACGCTTCCGGAGGCATGCCGATCATGCGTTGGTTCCATGGTGTAATGGTTAGCACTCTGGACTCTGAATCCAGCAATCCGAGTTCAAATCTCGGTGGAACCTGGGATGGCTTTTCGCAGTCCGCCGCCTTGCCTTCTGCTCTCCCAAAATCAGCAACTCCTTCAGCAGTCGACCGCTCGCACAGCCCCAAGACCCTCCACTGCCTTGACAAGATGGAGAGTGGTTCCAAAAAAGGCCGAGACTGAGGAAAAAAGCAAAAAAACTGCGTGTTACTTCCACATTTAAGAAAAAGATTTAAAAAAGCCTGTTTGAAGATTGGTCCTTGTAAGGTTTGATATAATATCATATAATCATATATTCATGTAATTATATATTCATATATGCATGTATTTTGATACTTTGATACACTTTGATGCTTAGCATATCATACTCCATTTTAGAGATGTATCTCCATTTTGTAACAGCAACCAGCAAGGTTTGAACATCCCATAATAAGCTGTTTTTCCCAAATAGTACCCTTGCACAACTTGCACCTGACACAACATAAGCCTTGAGAAACAACTTAATCTTATCTGTGCACTAACGCCTTTTCTACTCCTTGTATCCTCCTTTAAATTCCTGTCCCGCATTAGCCATCCTTGAAGGCCATCCTTGTAGATAATGAGGTTCTACTCCATCTTTATTTTATAATGATTCCTTTGTCTTTGCATGTACACAAGGGGTATAAATACTATGATCACGTAAGAATAAACTGGACAAGTTTGAACTTCCATTGGAGTTGTGTCGTTCTTGTCCCCGTATACGTCTTTGTCCTGGTAGGAGGGCTCCCACGGATTACTAAATCTAAGATCGGCGGTCAGGGACCTTACAGTCCTATCTTGGAAGATTTTTTTTACAACGATTTGCGCTTGCCACGCTGCTGCAGGGCAGCCTTCTGCATGTCTTGGTTCCATGGTGTAATGGTTAGCACTCTGGACTCTGAATCCAGCGATCCGAGTTCAAATCTCGGTGGAACCTGCCTCGGTTTTACACAGGCAGAGCTGGCTTGCTTTCGCCACTGCAGAAATCCGTGCACACTGTAAGTGAAACGTACGTACCGATGCCGAAAGAAAGGCCTTGCCAATGAGCCGTGGTCAGCCGCCTGCATCCCTGCGTGAGCCTCCTGTGCTTATACTACTCCAAAGGCTCTTCCCCTCGGCTAGGACTTTTCTGCTTCTTGGGATAGTAAGCCTTCTTGAAGCCAGAGAGGTGCGTGATAGGGGCTCACCCTTCAGACTGCCTTTTGCAGCACAAGTCCAGGTAATTCCCACCGAAGCTCATTTCAAACCTGAAAAAGGAACTGTCACTTTACATGTAACAGCTTTCCTGAAAACAAAAGGTTGTGAAGTGGCTGACAAAAGAACTCCGTAAAAAAAGGCAATTCTTCTGGAGCCCATGCATTGACCCAAAGTTACGACGGCAGTTCGGTTGAGCAACGAGAAATAGGTTAAGAAAGGCAAAGAGGCAGCATGGCCCGTACGGGGATCGAACCCGCAACCTTGGCGTTATTAGCACCACGCTCTAACCAACTGAGCTAACCGGCCTGAAAGCCACGCAAGGTGGCCTCTGTGCGGAAGCCGGCGTTTGCACCCGTGCGGCCCTTCACTTTTAGCTGGTATTTCGACTTTTGTTTGCGTGTATCATCTCATGATTAGGCATCGGTGCCAACTTTGAGCAAAGGACGAGTTGCGCCTTTCTTCACCCTGACATTCTCAGCTCAAAATTTGTTCATTTCCTGCCACGCTGCAAAGTCTTAAGGTTGCGAGGCATGGCTCCAATCCAGGCCAAGATTAATGAAACGCCACGCTTAATGCTGCCTGTACACAGAAGCAAAGAAGGTATTCTGCCATTGTCGCCTCTTTATTTGCTGATTTCCCGCCATGCTGCCCACATCTTAAGCTTGCCAGGCATAGATCCAAAGCAGCCCAAGATTTCATGAAAAGCCACACTGCAAATTCTAACCCCGCTTTTATAGAGAAGTCTTGCTGTTGGAAATCACTCGAAAACACTCTACACCTGTGACCCCCAAGGAGAAAGGTGCAGATGTTTGACTCTGATATTTGTTGAGCCCATTTGAATGGGCCATATAAAGTCCCTATACGAAATGACTGAACGTAAAAGAAGCCGGTGCCGTGCTTTGTGGCAGCAAGAAAATATGCTATCGTGAAGCCGCTCCGGGGATTTCACCTTGGTCGCAAGTGTGTTCTTGGTCCCTCCGCCGCGGGTGCTTCAATATGCAGGTCTTGTTTAAAATAGATCTACAAGCAGAAAACCCGGCACAAAGAAACCTTTTGTAACAGAAGCTGACCCTACTGCCTTCGGCACGGACGGTACAGAGAATGCGCGCCGCGGTTCCATGGTGTAATGGTTAGCACTCTGGACTTTGAATCCAGCGATCCGAGTTCAAATCTCGGTGGAACCTTCCACCATTTTTCAGATTCCAGTAAACAGCAATTAGCTATGCCAAAGCGCATTCATTCCGTCAAGCAGCCAACGACCTCACTGGAAGAACCGTCCCCAGTGCTCAGCTGCAACTCGTACAGTGGTCAGCCACCTGCGTTCTGGATCAGGATAAGAGGGGGACGACCTAACCATGACGGGAAAGCAGCCGCTTGGTCCTCTTCACAAAGCACACCAAAGGACTCCTTCTTATACCCTCTAATCCACGCGTTTCCTTTCTGAAGAATCGGGCCAAGTCCTAATGGTTCCAAAGAAGGGCAGTCCAAATACCAGGCTGCCGTTGTTTAGAATTCCGTGTTGTAAGGAAATTCACTTGTGCCAAACTCCATGGTTTCTGTGCCAATTTGTTTGCACGACCATCTACGACACTCACGCTTCCGGAGGCATGCCGATCGTGCGTTGGTTCCATGGTGTAATGGTTAGCACTCTGGACTCTGAATCCAGCGATCCGAGTTCAAATCTCGGTGGAACCTGGGATGGCTTTTCGCAGTCCGCCGCCTTGCCTTCTGCTCTCCCAAAATCAGCAACTCCTTCAGCGGTCGACCGCTCGCACAGCCCCAAGACCCTCCACTGCCTGACAAGATGGAGAGTGGTTCCAAAAAAGGGCCGAGACTGAGGAAAAAAGCAAAAAAACTGCGTGTTACTTCCACATTTAAGAAAAGATTTAAAAAAGCCTGTTTGAAGATTGGTCCTATCTTGGAAGATTTTTTTTACAACGATTTGCGCTTGCCACGCTGCTGCAGGGCAGCCTTCTGCATGTCTTGGTTCCATGGTGTAATGGTTAGCACTCTGGACTCTGAATCCAGCGATCCGAGTTCAAATCTCGGTGGAACCTGCCTCGGTTTTTACACAGGCAGAGCTGGCTTGCTTTCGCCACTGCAGAAATCCGTGCACACTGTAAGTGAAACGTACGTACCGATGCCGAAAGAAAGGCCTTGCCAATGAGCCGTGGTCAGCCGCCTGCATCCCTGCGTGAGCCTCCTGTGCTTATACTACTCCAAAGGCTCTTCCCCTCGGCTAGGACTTTTCTGCTTCTTGGGATAGTAAGCCTTCTTGAAGCCAGAGAGGTGCGTGATAGGGGCTCACCCTTCAGACTGCCTTTTGCAGCACAAGTCCAGGTAATTCCCACCGAAGCTCATTTCAAACCTGAAAAAGGAACTGTCACTTTACATGTACAGCTTTCCTGAAAACAAAAGGTTGTGAAGTGGCTGACAAAAGAACTCCGTAAAAAAAGGCAATTCTTCTGGAGCCCATGCATTGACCCAAAGTTACGACGGCAGTTCGGTTGAGCAACGAGAAATAGGTTAAGAAAGGCAAAGAGGCAGCATGGCCCGTACGGGGATCGAACCCGCGACCTTGGCGTTATTAGCACCACGCTCTAACCAACTGAGCTAACCGGCCTGAAAGCCACGCAAGGTGGCCTCTGTGTGGAAGCCGGCGTTTGCACCCGTGCGGCCCTTCACTTTTAGCTGGTATTTCGACTTTTGTTTGCGTGTATCATCTCATGATTAGGCATCGGTGCCAACTTTGAGCAAAGGACGAGTTGCGCCTTTCTTCACCCTGACATTCTCAGCTCAAAATTTGTTCATTTCCTGCCACGCTGCAAAGTCTTAAGGTTGCGAGGCATGGCTCCAATCCAGGCCAAGATTAATGAAACGCCACGCTTAATGCTGCCTGTACACAGAAGCAAAGAAGGTATTCTGCCATTGTCGCCTCTTTATTTGCTGATTTCCCGCCATGCTGCCCACATCTTAAGCTTGCCAGGCATAGATCCAAAGCAGCCCAAGATTTCATGAAAAGCCACACTGCAAATTCTAACCCCGCTTTTATAGAGAAGTCTTGCTGTTGGAAATCACTCGAAAACACTCTACACCTGTGACCCCCAAGGAGAAAGGTGCAGATGTTTGACTCTGATATTTGTTGAGCCCATTTGAATGGGCCATATAAAGTCCCTATACGAAATGACTGAACGTAAAAGAAGCCGGTGCCGTGCTTTGTGGCAGCAAGAAAATATGCTATCGTGAAGCCGCTCCGGGGATTTCACCTTGGTCGCAAGTGTGTTCTTGGTCCCTCCGCCGCGGGTGCTTCAATACGCAGGTCTTGTTTAAAATAGATCTACAAGCAGAAAACCCGGCACAAAGAAACCTTTTGTAACAGAAGCTGACCCTACTGCCCTTCAGCACGGACGGTACAGAGAATGCGCGCCGTGGTTCCATGGTGTAATGGTTAGCACTCTGGACTTTGAATCCAGCGATCCGAGTTCAAATCTCGGTGGAACCTTCCACCATTTTTCAGATTCCAGTGAACAGCAATTAGCTATGCCAAAGCGCATTCATCCGTCAAGCAGCCAACGACCTCACTGGAAGAACCGTCCCAGTGCTCAGCTGCAACTCGTACAGTGGTCAGCCACCTGCGTTCTGGATCAGGATAAGAGGGGGACGACCTAACCATGACGGGAAAGCAGCCGCTTGGTCCTCTTCACAAAGCACACCAAAGGACTCCTTCTTATACCCTCTAATCCACGCGTTTCCTTTTCTGAAGAATCGGGCCAAGTCCTAATGGTTCCAAAGAAGGGCAGTCCAAATACCAGGCTGCCGTTGTTTAGAATTCCGTGTTGTAAGGAAATTCACTTGTGCCAAACTCCATGGTTTCTGTGCCAATTTGTTTGCACGACCATCTACGACACTCACGCTTCCGGAGGCATGCCAATCGTGCGTTGGTTCCATGGTGTAATGGTTAGCACTCTGGACTCTGAATCCAGCGATCCGAGTTCAAATCTCGGTGGAACCTGGGATGGCTTTTCGCAGTCCGCCGCCTTGCCTTCTGCTCTCCCAAAATCAGCAACTCCTTCAGCGGTCGACCGCTCGCACAGCCCCAAGACCCTCCACTGCCTTGACAAGTTGGAGAGTGGTTCCAAAAAAGGCCGAGACTGAGGAAAAAAGCAAAAAAACTGCGTGTTACTTCCACATTTAAGAAAAAGATTTAAAAAAGCCTGTTTGAAGATTGGTCCTATCTTGGAAGATTTTTTTTACAACGATTTGCGCTTGCCACGCTGCTGCAGGGCAGCCTTCTGCATGTCTTGGTTCCATGGTGTAATGGTTAGCACTCTGGACTCTGAATCCAGCGATCCGAGTTCAAATCTCGGTGGAACCTGCCTCGGTTTTACACAGGCAGAGCTGGCTTGCTTTCGCCACTGCAGAAATCCGTGCACACTGTAAGTGAAACGTACGTACCGATGCCGAAAGAAAGGCCTTGCCAATGAGCCGTGGTCAGCCGCCTGCATCCCTGCGTGAGCCTCCTGTGCTTATACTACTCCAAAGGCTCTTCCCCTCGGCTAGGACTTTTCTGCTTCTTGGGATAGTAAGCCTTCTTGAAGCCAGAGAGGTGCGTGATAGGGGCTCACCCTTCAGACTGCCTTTTGCAGCACAAGTCCAGGTAATTCCCACCGAAGCTCATTTCAAACCTGAAAAAAGGAACTGTCACTTTACATGTAACAGCTTTCCTGAAAACAAAAGGTTGTGAAGTGGCTGACAAAAGAACTCCGTAAAAAAAGGCAATTCTTCTGGAGCCCATGCATTGACCCAAAGTTACGACGGCAGTTCGGTTGAGCAACGAGAAATAGGTTAAGAAAGGCAAAGAGGCAGCGTGGCCCGTACGGGGATCGAACCCGCGACCTTGGCGTTATTAGCACCACGCTCTAACCAACTGAGCTAACCGGCCTGAAAGCCACGCAAGGTGGCCTCTGTGCGGAAGCCGCGTTTGCACCCGTGCGGCCCTTCACTTTTAGCTGGTATTTCGACTTTTGTTTGCGTGTATCATCTCATGATTAGGCATCGGTGCCAACTTTTGAGCAAAGGACGAGTTGCGCCTTTCTTCACCCTGACATTCTCAGCTCAAAATTTGTTCATTTCCTGCCACGCTGCAAAGTCTTAAGGTTGCGAGGCATGGCTCCAATCCAGGCCAAGATTAATGAAACGCCACGGTTAATGCTGCCTGTACACAGAAGCAAAGAAGGTATTCTGCCATTGTCGCCTCTTTATTTGCTGATTTCCCGCACCATGCTGCCCACATCTTAAGCTTGCCAGGCATAGATCCAAAGCAGCCCAAGATTTCATGAAAAGCCACACTGCAAATTCTAACCCCGCTTTTATAGAGAAGTCTTGCTGTTGGAAATCACTCGAAAACACTCTACACCTGTGACCCCCAAGGAGAAAGGTGCAGATGTTTGACTCTGATATTTGTTGAGCCCATTTGAATGGGCCATATAAAGTCCCTATACGAAATGACTGAACGTAAAAGAAGCCGGTGCCGTGCTTTGGTGGCAGCAAGAAAATATGCTATCGTGAAGCCGCTCCGGGGATTTCACCTTGGTCGCAAGTGTGTTCTTGGTCCCTCCGCCGCGGGTGCTTCAATACGCAGGTCTTGTTTAAAAATAGATCTACAAGCAGAAAACCCGGCACAAAGAAACCTTTTGTAACAGAAGCTGACCCTACTGCCCTTCGCACGGACGGTACAGAGAATGCGCGCCGCGGTTCCATGGTGTAATGCTTAGCACTCTGGACTTTGAATCCAGCGATCCGAGTTCAAATCTCGGTGGAACCTTCCACCATTTTTCAGATTCCAGTGAACAGCAATTAGCTATGCCAAAGCGCATTCATCCGTCAAGCAGCCAACGACCTCACTGGAAGAACGCGTCCCAGTGCTCAGCTGGCAACTCGTAGCAGTGGTCAGCCACCTGCGTTCTGGATCAGGATAAGAGGGGGACGACCTAACCATGACGGGAAAGCAGCCGCTTGGTCCTCTTCACAAAGCACACCAAAGGACTCCTTCTTATACCCTCTAATCCACGCGTTTCCTTTTCTGAAGAATCGGGCCAAGTCCTAATGGTTCCAAGAAGGGCAGTCCAAATACCAGCGCTGCCGTTGTTTAGAATTCCGTGTTGTAAGGAAATTCACTTGTGCCAAACTCCATGGTTTCTGTGCCAATTTGTTTGCACGACCATCTACGACACTCACGCTTCCGGAGGCATGCCGATCGTGCGTTGGTTCCATGGTGGTAATGGTTAGCACTCTGGACTCTGAATCCAGCGATCCGAGTTCAAATCTCGGTGGAACCTGGGATGGCTTTTCGCAGTCCGCCCGCCTTGCCTTCTGCTTCTCCCAAAATCAGCAACTCCTTCAGCGGTCAACCGCTCGCACAGCCCCAAGACCCTCCACTGCCTTGACAGATGGAGAGTGGTTCCAAAAAAGGCCGAGACTGAGGAAAAAAAGCAAAAAAACTGCGTGTTACTTCCACATTTAGAAAAAGATTTAAAAAAAGCCTGTTTGAGATTGGTCTATCTTGGAAGATTTTTTTTTACAACGATTTGCGCTTGCCACGCTGCTGCAGGGCAGCCTTCCTGCATGTCTTGGTTCCCATGGTGTAATGGTTAGCACTCTGGACTCTGAATCCAGCGATCCGAGTTCAAATCTCGGTGGAACCTGCCTCGGTTTTACACAGGCAGAGCTGGCTTGCTTTCGCCACTGCAGAAATCCGTGCACACTGTAAATGAAACGTACGTACCGATGCCGAAAGAAAGGCCTTGCCAATGAGCCGTGGTCAGCCGCCTGCATCCCTGCGTGAGCCTCCTGTGCTTATACTACTCCAAAGCTCTTCCCCTCGGCTAGGACTTTTCCTGCTTCTTGGGATAGTAAGCCTTCTTGAAGCCAGAGAGGTGCGTGATAGGGGCTCACGCCTTCAGACTGGCCTTTTGCAGCACAAGTCCAGGTAATTCCCACCGAAGCTCATTTCAAACCTGAAAAAAGGAACTGTCACTTTACATGTAACAGCTTTCCTGAAAACAAAAGGTTGTGAAGTGGCTGACAAAAGAACTCCGTAAAAAAAGGCAATTCTTCTGGAGCCCATGCATTGACCCAAAGTTACGACGGCAGTTCGGTTGAGCAACGAGAAATAGGTTAAGAAAGGCAAAGAGGCAGCATGGCCCGTACGGGGATCAACCCGCGACCCTTGGCGTTATTAGCACCAACGCTCTAAACCAACTGAGGCCTAACCGGCCTGAACGCCACGCAAGGTGGCCTCTGTGCGGAAGCCGGCGTTTTGCAACCCGTGCGGCCCTTCACTTTTAGCTGGTATTTCGACTTTTGTTTTGCGTGTATCATCTCATGATTAGGCATCGGTGCCGAAACTTTGAGCAAAGGACGAGTTGCGCCTTTCTTCACCCTGACATTCTTCAGCTCAAAATTTGTTCATTTCCTGCCACGCTGCAAAGTCTTAAGGTTGCGAAGGCATGGCTCCAATCCAGGCCAAGATTAATGAAACGCCACGCTTAATGCTGCCTGTACACAGAGCAATAAAGAGGCGACAATGGCAGAATACCTTCTTTGCTTCTGTGTACAGGCAGCATTAAGCGTGGCGTTTCATTAATCTTGGCCTGGATTGGAGCCCATGCCTCGCAACCTTAAGACTTTGCAGCGTGGCAGGAAATGAACAAATTTTGAGCTGAGAATGTCAGGGTGAGAAAGGCGCAACTCGTCTTTGCTCAAAGTTGGCACCGATGCCTAATCATGAGATGATACACGCAAACAAAGTCGAAATACCAGCTAAAAGTGAAGGCCGCACGGGTGCAAACGCCGGCTTCCGCACAGAGGCCACCTTGCGTGGCGTTCAGGCCGGTTAGCTCAGTTGGTTAGAGCGTGGTGCTAATAACCCAAGGTTCGCGGTTTGATCCCCGTACGGGCCATGCTGCTCTTTGCCTTTCTTAACCTATTTCTCGTTGCTCAACCGAACTGCCGTCGTAACTTTGGGTCAATGCATGGGCTCCAGAAGAATTGCCTTTTTTTACGGAGTTCTTTTGTCAGCCACTTCACACGCTTTTGTTTTCAGGAAAGCTGTTACATGTAAGTGACAGTTCCTTTTTCAGGTTTGAAATGAGCTTCGGTGGGAATTACCTGGACTTGTGCTGCAAAAGGCAGTCCCTGAAGGGTGAGCCCCTATCACGCACTCTCTCTGGCTTCAAGAAGGCTTAC